>NC_136905.1:78661827-78722861 GCF_949606895.1 Notothenia rossii | reverse complement strand
GTATTTATTGAGATGAGCATCTATTATTAGTTTGCTTAGTACCTGAGCGAACATGCATGTCTTCTTGTTGCTCTGCACATTTCCAAGATGGGGTCCCACAAGAACCGCTGAAAAGATTCCAGGGTGTCCGCGGGGTCTTAAAAAGTATTAAAAGTTGATAAAGCAATTAGCAAAAACGAAGGCTATTAAAAGTATTAAACAGCATTTTCCAAGGTATTACATTTTGTAGCTTGTTTTCAGTAAGTATATCAATTGTCCAAAGAGGTTGTATTCTACAGTCTGCCTGAATGTAATCATTGCGTAGGTGTGTAGTGTGATTCTGTGTACCGTAATTTTCGGACTATAAGGCGCACCTGAATATAAGCCGCAGCAGCTAAATTGAATGATGTGTACATATATAAGCCGCACTGGACTATAAGCCGCAGGTGTTTTAATGTTTAATTACCATATGTAAGGGTTCGTGCACAGAAGGGATTGTCGGGAAAGAGATGGCTGTTTGAGGAAGCTCCCATTTATTAACATTTCAACAAACAAGTTGCATATTTGCATAACGTATTCAAGTGTTACCATTTAGTGCAATAGTAGCTACAGAACATGTACTGTGCTGTGTAAACTGTACTGTATCACATAGCGTTTCAGACACACAAACTTTTCAACTTTCAAACTTTAACGGGGCGATCCCAGCGCACGTTTAACACCTTTGCACAAACTGTCTCGCTCTCGTAATGTCTGTCTGTCTTGCTCTCGTTCTGTCCCTCGTACCACTCTCAGTTCCACTTTTACTTTTGCGCGCTACCTGTCTCACTCTTTTCCGGCCTCCAGCTTTTCCTGCTGGAACCCGCCGCTTAAAGTTGGGGGTCCGCGGACCGGCCATAGAGCCCATAGAGTTAAAGGTGGTGGACTGTAACCTGTAGAACCCATAGATTTAGGAGGTCCCCTAGTGGCCGTTAGCTTTAAAAATCCATAGATTAGCCGCACCGTTATATAAGCCGCAGCGTCGAAAAATGGGAAAAAAGGAGCGGCTTATAGTCAGAAAATTACGGTAGTTTATTTATGGCATCCCGTTGGATTTGACGTCATCTGAACAGGACATCTCACGCTCACTGCTTGATAGCGCGCGAAGGCCCGTTTACGCCGGTTGTTAAACAACATCGTTATGGGGAAATGCAAGTCTGCGTCCAAATGTTTTGAAGATAAGGAGGAAGGACAATCCATGCTGTATATAGTCAATGTGAGGTAAAGTGTGTCGCCAAGGTAACCGGTTAAAACTCCAAGTGGCGATGAGGTCTTAAAATGGATGGAAAGGGTCTTAAAAAGTTCTTAAAAGGTTTTACATTTGACATCAGGATTCCTGCATATACCCGGATTCATGATTCCTGTGCATGTCGCTGAGCTTTTTTCCGTAATAAAATGCCAAAGGCTCTTTTTTCTTTATGAAAGAGAACTTTTAGTGTTTTGATCTATACTTAAGGAGAATAAATAAACAAGAGCTTTGGGTTATAAGGACGTTTGGCTTATGGTAAATCCTTCACTGCACTTCATCTTACATTTTTCCAACTGCTGAATCACAGTCAGGCAAATAAACAACTGCAATAAAACAGATTTTTATTTTAGATACTAAACTTCCACCTCACTTTGAGTAGTTTGGTCCTACCCGTTTGTTGTGGTTAACAGTTCTGATGGCAACATCACGTGCATACTCTGTAGGTCTTTCTAAACAGGTGTTATAAACAAGGAAAATACATTTGTCATTCAAACTTTTACAGATGATGATTTATATTGACAGGCAAATAAACTCTGCCAAGTAACAACTGCACCTTTAATTAAATTGAAGAGAGTGTTTTGCCTGGAGCTCTCCCTGGAAACGAGTCAGAAAGACACCAACGGGCTCACTCCAGCATGAGCAATAGCTGAGAATTGACTGTCAATACTGAGACAAAGGACAGAAAGGGAAGTGGGAGAAGAAAGATACGAAGAGGACAGAGAAGTCTTGTACACAGCGGGGTGGTTCATATTTTAGGGCCTTGTTGAATTGGCGCCAGTGTCTTGATCGCTAGCGCAGCCCTGTCGGGGTCAACACTTCTCCACTGTGACCAATGCAGCGTGAAATCTGGACGAGTGCACCCGTATCTCCCAAATCCTGCTTTTGTCTAAACAGAGAGGTGGTTGTGGGGGTGTTTTGAATGTGTGTGTTGTGCTGTTATAGAAATTGTGGGGAGTTTTTTAGGATTTAAAAGTAATAATGAAACCAAAATACATTATTAAAAAAATAGCTTTTACTTTAGTTTCCAAGGTGTCCTGCTATTACCACCAATACGTTGGTTAGCTAGGAACTTTATTGTGCAATTTGGATAATAGACTTTAGTTTTACCCAACAGTAGACATTTAAAAGCCACATCACTTAACATCAACAAACATGGCTTAAAAAAACAGATTCAGGCAACAATCTAATTTGGAGCTGGAGCTAAACTAAGTGATCAGTGCATAATGAGGCTGTGCTTTACGTGGCAGGACATCAACAGTAATGCCGTATATAGCAGCAAGGTTAGTTTGTTTTGGTTATATTGTTGGTGATGCAATGCATTCTGCAACACAATGTATTGACCAGTTAAACACCTGCATGCTCACATACCATGTGCAATGAGCCTGTACAGTCAGCTGCTTATCTTGCCAGTATCAAAATGTTTGCAATTTGGCTTTAAGCCACAACGCCGTTTGGTATTTACTAAACATGACATACACACTCTCTCCTAGCAACACATCCACATGTTAGTTTGTGGTGGTGCGTTGACTTTGAAAAGGGCCAGACAAGCCCTGACGTGTCGTGTGTCGTGTTTAAAGGTAAATATATGCAAGTGAAAGTTCTTGTAGATGGGGAGAATTATTTTGATCTGCAGGAGAGTTTTTTTAGAATCTTTTATGCAACGTCTTTATTTAGTTTTTTCACGAGATTCACTCAGAGTGAAGGTCTGCTATACAGGAACACGTTCTATATCAAATTGTTAAAACATGTTTTCTTGCCTGTCAATGCTACCTCTGCTATCTTAGTGTTTCTTTAACTAAATCCTTCACCAGGGTCGATTACTTGCCAGAAGGGGAAAGCTGTTTTTCATATCACAATTCAAAACTATACACCAATCGGTTTTATTTTTTAAATCACAAAGTCTTACGGTTTAAGTAACATGCTTTACTCATCATGTCGATCGGAAACCTGCTTCTTGGCCGTCTTTTCTTTTTCTCTTAATATCAATTTGTCTCATCTCTCTGCATTCCTCTTTCTATCTCTATTTCATCTTTCACACTCTCTTTTCTGTCATCTCCTGTGCGTCGTTTTCCGACCACATCACACTAGCCCACCACAGCACACGCTACCCCACGCATCACGGCTCCTCTGGCCCTTCTGAAAGTCTTCCAGAGGAAGTCCTTTGATGGTCCGATCACCAGTGGACGGTATGGAAACGTCTGTGCTCCCCACTTGTGGTTTGACCTTTTTTTTAGACGAGCCCAACACGTCCGCTTCACCCACAGACGACAGGCCGGAGCTCCGTGATGTGTGGGAGGCCCACTGCACCGTGACACCAGTGAACAGACAAAGATGTGTTAGAAAAAAGGAATTGAAAAGGTATATTATTGGTAAAAAACGAAAAAATAATTAAAACATGTTCCCATTACTTTGTCATCTAGATTGGTTATTGGCATAAAAACATTAAGTGTAATTGGTTATAATTCTAAAGGTTTAACGAAGCCTTGATGCAAAGAATTCGCCAGGAATATTTCTTCTGTAATTCTGTTATCAAAGTTTCTAAAGGAAGCATTTCAGCACCTAAACAGGACTTTAAGGCAAACATGCATGAACAATTCTGAAATGGAATTTTGGTCTTTTATCAATCGTCATAAGGTTGTATAAGTAAGTGTATACTTGACATCATTGTTTTTGCTATAATGTGAAATATACTTATGTTTTCCCCTGTGGGCCAACGTTGATTTTTACTGTGGCTAGGAGATTCTTCTGAGAGCATTTTGACCCAGAAAAACTCAGCAGATTTTGATCAGAAAACCACTGAGCATGCAACTAAACCCGTAGAAAACGCTGGAACCGAGCAGCTGGCTGTGGAAGAAAACACCAGAAACACCCACAGAAACCACTGCATCAACAAAAACAAAACAAACAATAATATACAGCTGTGGTAAAAAAAAATCCAGTACACAAATATATTTATAATTTTATAGCCTCATTAATTTCTTAAGGATGAAATCTGTCATGGTTTTTATATTTGCAAATGTATTGTTGTTGTTATATCCACCTTTTTATGGAGGACTGAAAGTGTTGTGGTTGCTATTGAGATCAGGTTTGTTGGGTTACGCCCGTCTATCTGACAATGCCAATACAATTTAACTACCTTACAGCCATACAGGTGTGATTAACTATTTCACAGTTGGTAATGTCATATACTGTGGCAACATTGTATTCCCTTGAATCGCTGATGTGAAGGCAGGCAGCAATTCCAGATGGAGTTTCTCTTGTATTTTGAATTGTTCATAACCAGTGTTAGTATGAAAACAACTAATGATAGAGCAGGGTCTGTGGACACTGAATATTATCACACAAGATCTAGATCTGTTGGTAACATACAATACAACAATATAACCAAGCATTGACCTTAAACATTACACAGCACTGAGACGCTCTACCCTGTCACTGTGGCACTAAATGCTAACATCAGCATGCTAACAAGCTAACAATGACAATGCTATCATGAAAATGTTAATCTGGTTTCATTTGTACAACATTTACCATTTTAGGTTAGCATATTTAGCCTGCTTACGTTTGCTAATTGGCACTTAACAGTTCACGGATATGTCACATTACAGGTATTAGTAATGAACCAAAGTATTGGACGATTTGAAATGTTATCAAAATGATTTGCAAAATATATTTCAATACATTTCTGGGGATTATATTTGTAGAAATATTGTAATAAAGAAAGTAAGATGTATTTTTTAAGGCCATCTCACACTGGGGTCAAACCTTATCATGTTAATATCATTTGAAGTTGTTTGTATTTCAAAATAAAAGCCCTAGAAACAAACTGTAGTCCTCGGGAGTATTTTGCATATTGGTGTTGTTCTCTTATCAAACAGTGTGTGAAGGCATTACATTTCACACACACACACACACACACACACACACACACACACACACACACACACACACACACACACACACACACACACACACACACACACACACAGCACTGTGTTTGGTTAGAGAATCAGCTGGATGCATCATATAGGAAGCTTCTGCTCTGCTGAAGTTCCCTTGAGCAAGTCCCAGCTGCACAGAGAAGCTGCTCTGGAGCTGAACTTGACCTTTGACTTTGTTGGAGAACGCGAGCAAGGATACATCACCGTTAACTATCCTCTTTGTAATACAGCCAATGGATAGTGGTCGTACAGTTACTGGCCGCTTGAACAAGAGGTGACGGAGGAGGGAGAGGGGCCAGCGGTCTGGGTGGGTTACAGTTGGGATGGGAGGTGGGGGGGGGGGGGGTAATGTGAGTGGATGACAATACTCCTGCTGTGTTAGTGGAGGAGAAAGGTGTGGGCGGGAGAGTGGTTAGTAGTTGGCGGAGGGGTTTGGGAGGATAAGGAAGGTGGAGGGGGGGGGGGGGGCAGGCAGCAGGAGGAGCCCATGGAAATGCAGATTGCCTCTTTGAATGTATTGCCAGGCTCAGCTTTGATGTAAAGGAAAAAGAGAGGGATTTCATACAGACGAACTTTCACCATGCCTCCCTCCCCTCCTGCCTCCTCCCGCCTTTAGTCTCCCACTGCTCCTCTCTCCCTCAATCTCTTCTCTCCCTTCAACTGACAAAACAGACCCTCGGGCACACTGAACCGCCTCCTAAAAACTTGTCCAGCTCTTTCTGCTTTCACTTTCTTTGCAATTTAACTCTCTTTTCACCCTAATGCCGTCTAACCTCTGCAACGTTTCAGAGTTGGTTGGAAGGGGTTTGAGACTAAATCCCTGTTAATAAGTATTGTCTAGATTTAAAATGACCATTTAACTGCACATATTAAAGGTTTTCGGAGAAAAATATACTATATTTTACATTTCGTAAAAATCTGAACAAGCGCCCCCATGTGGCCATAAAAGTACAATCTTTCAAAAGCAACGTGAAAGTAACACGATGTTATTTTAGCACTTCAAAACCTATTAGCCTCTAAGTGGACTTTTAGCGCTGCATTGGTTGCATAGGATCCAGGAAGTCCAGTTTGATTGACATATCCATGAGTTTGAAGACTCATCAGATGCTCCGGAAGCTTATTAGGTGTGTTAGACTTGGCTTTAGTTAGTAATGAGAAGTGTACAAATACATCAGTGAAACAAAAGTATTGTTCTTTTAGCGACTTAGCTAGCAAAGCTGTTGATTTCAGTTAACTAGCTTGTTAGCTTACAGCTGTAATACCCCGTTCTGTAAGTCTGTTTTTATTTAAAGGGTGTAGGATTCCGAGAACACATTTCAAGATGGGAGAGAATGGTCCTGTATAGAGAAAAAAAAAGAAAGGTCATCAATTGTGACTGACAAGCATGGCTGGTTAGCACTTAGCCTAAAAGCTACAGTCATTTACCAATTAGTCCTTTAAGTAGTTACAATATATCTTGTCTTGCTTTATATATTGGAAAAACGTATTTGCTTTCCATGCACCTCATACTTTCCATCGTAATTTAACTTTGCCTCTAAAACGCCAAAACTATAAATTGGGGGTTTACTTCAAATTCTACTTCTGGGCTTGTGCACGCTATTGAGGTTTTACAGCTAATCACTTTCAAATCAAAACCTGTCAGCAGGTTTTTTAGGAAAGTCAGTCATAGAACTGCACAGATTTTTGGCATTGACCATTTTGTAACTTTGTCTGAATCACGACGGTCCAAAAAAGGATCACAATCGATGCAGCAAAACCAGAGATAATGTCTTTTTCCAAAAAAGCTCAAATATAATGACTCTGGATGGCACGCTTGAATAAACATCCCCATTTAGTGACGAATAACAGTTGTTTTTCTCTCAATGTTTGATATTCTAACACACACCCAAAGTACACAAGCTACACATTTGCTTAGTCGCCACACACATAAGCTCCTCATGTGGTTCTTCATGAACTTCAGACCTGTTGATTGGGAGCTTAATCCAGTGTGAATATAAAACCATGCATTGTTTTTGATGGACAATATACTGTATCACCCCTCACCCCTCTTTCCCGATTGGAAAGGCTTTCCCTCCTCACTCATCTCAACCCTTTAGCCCTTCCTTTCACCACAGACCTGCATTTCTGATTAGGGAAAAGAAAAGCACACACAAAAAAAAACGACAGAGTTCAGGTTTTGAGGTGGTCTGGAAAATGCAGAGTGGGCATATTGAAATACAGATAAAAGAAAAAAAGCCGAGTGAATAGTGAGCCGGGCAGGAACGGTTGGATAATTAAATCTTTATACCGCCTTTCTGAGGAGAAGCTAATCTGGTGGGTGGGAGCCGGCCTGTCCTGCTTTTAAAAGAGATTTCCAAAAACTTTTCTTTTCTTGTTTCATGCATTCTACATTTCTGAGCCCACCCTTGGGTTTCTTTGGGCTCAGTGAAATATATTTCTTTTTTCACTGCGTTTGATGGAAGATTGAGTGCGAGGTAGACAATGCCGGACCTCATTACTGGAACCAGGTCTGAGTAGAGATGTCGGGGGAGAAAGGGGAAGGGAAAAAGTAAATCACACAGCAAGAAGGGGGATTTAGAGCGGAGAGAGAAATGCGAGGAGTTTTCTCTTACATTTGAATGTAGGGAATACAGTGGGTGGTATGTGTGTGAGAGCAGGGTGAGGGGTGGGAGAACAAAAAAGGGAAAGGAAGTGTGCTGTAAAAGAAGCAGTTAGTGGCCAATCTCGTGTAAAGAGGACACACTGAGATTGCACTTTTGTCTCCATCCCAAGGAGAGGGAGGAGGGGAGATCAGATGTTTCCTCCTGATAACAAGCAGCTGTGATGATCGCTTCCAGACACACACCGGGTTTTTTTTTAAGCAGCGAGGCTAGAGGTTGGCGGTCAACGTGCCCTGACCCCGGCCAGTTCCTCCACATCTCTGCTACCCCCCACCTTTCGTTCCACCTCTCCAGCACAAAAAAAGATTTGGAAAGTTGGCAAGAAAAGGACTTGGCAAGTCTTTGAAGCCCAAATGTTATTTGCTAAATTAGAGAATGAAGGCTGTCCACAATATGTCATGGTACGGTATTTGGTAAACAGTGCTGTGGGAGCACACGTTGTTTTTCAGCTGATTTGATGGTCTGTCTCTTCTTATCGATATCCTCATGTTGTATTCTACCCCTTGAAGCGGCTCTTCCTTATATTAACAATGGGACATATTACGTTTTGTTTAATCAATCAGATCCAAATCTGCAGTTGTACTCAGCACAGTTAAAGGTGGGGTATGTCATTTATTTCAGAAACACTTTTTGTTATATTCCATGGAATGCTCTTAACATCCCGATAGCATTGAATACATTAAATGCTTTGACAAAAAATACATTAAAAACAAGTCATCTGTGGAAGCCGTGGCGCTGTAAAAAGCACGAACAATCATCTGAGCCGGCCCGGCTAAAATAACTGGATGGCCTACCTGCCTGTCAGCCTTCCATCTCGTGCCCTCATTGGTCATGTGCGCGTTCGTGTGTGTTGGAGGAGGGGCTCTGTAAGGAAGTGGCAGATTTTCTCCGGTTGTGTATTTTCAAATTCTAGCGCACTCGAGCCGGTTTCTCCGAAATTACCTACCCCACGTTTTAGCATCTTTAAGCTCATTGTTTTGGTTTCTGGCAAATAACTTTACTTTTTGAGTTCAGTCTTATTGCTTTCATGTACCTGTATTCATCTGTTTCTGCAAAAAAGAAACTGCCTCTGAAAACTATACCTGCTAGCACCAAACAGCAGACGGAGAAAGTTAACAAGTGTGAACATAGTGAAGCATTTAGCAGCCAAAAGAGAGGTATTTCCTTTAGAGATGGTTGGAGATTAAACCCGAGAACAGAGTTACAAAGAGAGTGAATATCGGACTAGCTAACGTTGCTCCACGTCCATAACTGTAGCAGTTTGTTGTGCAAAGTTTGCAAATATGTTTCATTTGTTTGACTACAAGAATACACAGATTGTGTTCTGCTGATTAAGAACAAATGTCAACATAAGTTTTGTGTGTTTTCAAGAAGACTCAACAGGGCACCTTTAAGAAGCTGTAAGGCACTCGATCAATGTGAAATATCAAGGATTACACCATGCTTTTAAGTATTCAGTCAGATGGAAATATTCTAGATGTCTTGTACAGATTGTACTAGAGTTTGTAATAATGTTATGTGATGTGTAATCAGGTCAGTGAGCTGCACCCAAATGAACAGTACACATTCGCAACAAAAGACCCACATACTGTACATTTTTAAGCAGACTGGGTACAACTCATTAAAACACTGATATAATCACGTGAGAGTGAGAACAGAGGCAGGTAGACAGTGAGGGAATGCCAGGAGAGGGAAGAGTTAAGTCCATTTCCTGAGTATAAATTAAAAGCGTCTTGTAATCACATTGCAGGAATGCAGTCGGTGTACACTGTTAAACACTCCCTAAGCTCTGGCTCCACTTCACTCTCTCAGCGCTGCACACAAAGGAGCCTTTGTTCTCGCTGCTCTTGAAAAGCAATGCTCAGTCACTCCCTCCTCCTCCTCCTCCTCCTCCTCCTCCTCCTCCTCCTCCTCTCTCTCGCTCTTGTGCTGTTTCTGTCATTCCCCTCTCTTTCTCTCACTCTTCTTCTCTATCTGTTTCTTTCATTCACAGCCTTCCTTTTTGGCCCGCTATTCGCCCTCCCACTCCATCTCTATCCCTCTCTCTTTTGTCCCAGAAGAACAGAGGTTGACTTTTGACTGCTGAGCTTTTGTATAGCCAGAGGTAACTCGCAAATGCACGAACTGAATCGTAATAATCATTAAGTCATGTGCTCGGTCTAAACAAATCCACCATGCCCTCAACATTACCACCAAAAGAAAAAGAGTTCTCAAAGTGCTCTGCCCTCCAGATTTGCTCTGCCCCCCACCAACAGCTTTTTCTGGTTAACCACACATTTACGGTAAGAAACTGGAATGGGTTTTGGAGGGAGGTGGGAGGGGGAGTGGGGGACCTGGTCTTTCTCTCTGCACCGAACCCGTCCACCCTGAGTGAAACTATCCAGATAGATACACACACTACCTACCACCTGGTACATTGTACAATGGGAACCCTTGGGCGTGGAAAGTGTTATTTTGTTTAGCAATCAGGTCACATGTGACAAGATTATAAAGTGCAGTTAGAACACGTTTAGCTGGGAGAAACCCTCGAAGGCTCCTCCTCTGCTTAGACAACTTGGCAGCCTTCACCTGTTGATTGATTTGTCTATTATGTCAAAAATAAAGGAAGCGTACACAGGCATGTTCTTTTCACTAAAGCAGCTCGGTAATGGATTGAAAAGGGCAACGCCCACTCAAAAATACATGAAACAAAGTCACCCTCTGAATCTGCTCTGCCTTGAATGTAATCACTTAGGCCCAGCTTTCACCGCTGTGTTCATGGTGTCCTTTTTTCTAATTCAAACATACTTCAAGTTACAGTGAATACACAGTGATAAGCTAAAGGTAACACACCTGAGGCAAATAGATCGATTTCCGCTGGTGTGCACTTGAAAGCAGCATTGCACTTCTTTAGACGGAGGCATTGATAGATGGCCCAGTTTTCTTACTACTCAAAAGTTTTGTATGTTTTCAAAGAACCCATGCAGTGGGTATACTGGAATATAAGGTAGGGTTCAGAATGTCTAGTCCTGCCTGACTTTATCCCCAACACATTGAAATGATCGTGCAATCACGTCCATCAAATCTTATCAAACCTGTCAGGGAGTCTGACGCAAGACGGCCTTGCACAATCACCTCCTGACATATAGTACAGGAAGGTTTAACCCTTTCATTATTATTGGGTTATTTACAAACATTCACATTAATCACTCCTGACATTTTAAGAATTTGCATTGAGCACTCAAACTGGATCTTCTTTCCATTCATGGTTTAACGGTAGGTAATGTGTTAGATACTGATGTCAGGCTCACAGAGCACGGATAGAATGTAGCTGGCTAAGTTGCTGCTCGAATGATTAGGTTGCCTCATAAGTATTTCTGCTTTGTCCAGTTCTTTTCTGATTGTAGATGTTCACATGTTTTGCTCTGAAACTTGATCAGATAATGATGACGTGGTTGTGCAATGGAAAGCTCTGGCAAAGCTACCAGTTGACTATGTGTTGAGATTATTTGTCAAATGCATATTTGAAGTTCATAAATGAACTTTCACTCCAGAATATAAGGCACTCTGGATAATCTAATGAATGGGCTTTATAGTTAGATAGTTTGAGCAACTCTCCTAGTGCTTGACATTGAACAGAGGTTACTCTGTGTCACATCAGTGAGTCATCCTGCTGGTGTTGAGAGGAGTTCTTCAAGTGATTTAACTGATAAGTACAACAAAGAAACACACCTCTGGAGCTTTGAAGCTTTTGACAGTGATTTTTCCAGAGTCTCTTGTTTGTAAATCACTTCCTCTTATCTACTGTCATTTACTATATTCCTGTCAGAGCAAAGAAGAGCTCTTTGGCCTCAAGCACATACAAACAATGAGGAAACCTTTATAAGAGTTTACCAACACCTTGCTCATTACTTACAAAGTATCCAGGGTCTGTTTCTTGGATATGTTTCTGACCTTTTAGCCGTTTTATGAGCTGAGCTAAGTGCTTGGACCTTTAAGGCAAGGTATTACCGGCAAATAAAACTGCAACATTTTGCAATTAGTGGATAAACTTGTGTTGACAAAGTAAATCTATGTCAATTGTATTTGTGCAAAGTTCAACTTTAGTAACTTTGGACCTGCAAATGTGTGCAGTTGACCAATAGCAAGCTGTTTCAAAAGGTAGCAAGGTATTAGCTTTTATTTACTTTCTGTTGGAGTCAAATGTGCAACTCAAAAGACAAATGGTTTGCACATAGTAATGTGAAGGGAGACGCTGGTTCAGATACATCTTTTGATAAATATATTGCCTTTTCAGTGAGCGAGTATAGCTAGCTAGTTAGCTTGAGAGCTGTAGTTCCCCCTTATGTAAGTCTTTTTTTATATAAATGGTGTGGAATACAGGGAACAGATGTTGATGTGGGAGTAAAAGGCCCCGTACAGAGAACAAAAGAAAATTCATTATTTAACAGAAAAGACAAGCCGGGCTGTTTCACGTGTTAGCGGTTAGCTTACTAGCTTCAGTATTTTACTAACTAGTCCTAAAAGTAGCTACAACACGTTTTAATAAATGGTTTGTAGGTGTGTATTAACTTTCCCATTGTTTGTTATGTATATGATTTTGGTTTTATTTCATTTTTTGTGTGTCATTATCCAATCATTTTTGTATTTAATTTCTATGATTCCATTTTCTTGTTGTATGTTAAACACAATTCTCTTTGGAAGGTGTTATATAGAGATTATATTACAGTTCTACACACTGAACTGAACACAGCAGATCCAAACTGCATGCAGCAACCCGTCTGGCCTTTCTAGCAAATCTGTCTTACTTTCTGCAAACACACACACACACACACACACACACACACACACACACACACACACACACACACACACACACACACACACACACACACACACACACACACACACACACACACACACACACACACACACACACACACACACACACACACACACACACACACACACACACACACACACACACACACACACACACACAGAGGGGCAGGCCTGTCGCAGCCTGTCTGAAACTAAGCCACCTTTACAGGGCACGAGAAATAGCTCAGGGTGTATAAACGCACTGCAGGCAGGGCTGGGCCGATCTGCAGCTCCCAACCAAACAGCTCTGTGTCTTTGATGGCAGATAGACAGATCCGAAGAGTGAAAGGAGGCACTGACATGAGGTGTTTTCAAGAGAACACCCCACAGGCAGATTCAACCTCACAGCTACTTCCTGTTATACTATTTCCCAGCGCAGAACATAACAAATGTTTGTGTAAAAAAAAAAAAACGGTGTCACAGCACATCACCGGTGTCAAGGCTTTAAAAGCACATACAGATTGCAGCCTTGACTCCTAGCCTGGATGCTAGCCCTGGACACAATGTTCTTCTGAGAACACACACACACACACACAGACATATATACACACTTCTAAATCTACAATGTGTGTTATCACCTGGATCTCTTTTCAAGTCAATCCGTCTTGTCTAAGAGTTGTTTACAAGTCTTAGTACATAAGAACGGATGTCAAGTTGAATTGTGTTTGTGTATCTCTTCTGGCGATTTGCTTACATTCTACTCAGAGGGTTTGTTTTGAGACGGGATCTAGTGGGGAAGAAACAGATGAGCAAAACATCTTCCGCCTGGAGAAGAACACTTTGAAAGCTTATTCAGTTCATCAAAACTGAATAACTGTTTTTATTTAGGTATGATTCATTCATAAGTAGCTGTCCGTAAGGTCAATCGTAGTTCAGATATAAATGTAATATGCATTAAACGCATTGGTTGCAACATGAATATTAGTTCAACATAGAGTTCAGATATATATTTTACATGTATGCTCTGTATTGTGTAAGGTTGATGGAGGTACAAATATCCAATACTATGCAAAAATGTGTTTTGTTCTTCATATGATATGCTGGTATACTCATTTCAGTATGACTGCATTTCAGATTCAACAACTTCATGAACTTTATCAGATACTACGATAAAGGTCACTTAAGATGAACTGCAAAGCAAGTTTAGACACTGGCCATGACCCCTTCCTCTATATTGTCGTCATTGCTTCCAGTAAAACGATGACACATGTCTCCTTTTATATAATCATCTCTGTAAATCTAATTAGTGGTGTGATCCACTTAAAGTGGCGGTTAACTTTGCTTATCCTCAGACAGTTAATTGTGTCCCGTTCTGTCCTGCTCCACCTGCTCCACGCCCTGCCTTCCTGTGGGATCTGTCCACATATCGCTTCTTGATTAATCCATGTAGTAATAATCCTCTTAGCCTGGATGAATCCCCCTTTTTAGCCGTTTAACCACATTGCAGTGCCGCGGGGATAGGGGATGCAATGTAACGAAAGGTGACAACTCTTCCCCACTCGCTCCATTTATTGGGCAATCGCTGCATGACCTCTAAACCCCAGGCTCACACTGTGAGCCTCTTGGTTGTTTGGTGGCTCTGCTGTGGCCTTATGTGGATGAGAGGCTCCATTTGTGCATCTTTAGAGCTACATAGTTAGCTACAGGTTGCAATGACTAATAAGTACTTATCTGCGCTCTGTTGAACTATTGATTGTACCTCCCTTCCTAAACGGTATTATTGAGCAATGCAATTACAGATAACTGTTAATACTTTTGTAAATCTTAATTTTGACTGAAGCTGTATCAGGGAATGGACTCTCCAGAAGATATAACTTGATCTTAATTATGTTTAAGAACACCACTGGCAGGAACTGTTTTAATAATTCAAACATGGCCACAGGTGTAAAGAGGTTGAACGTACCTAAGCGTTGCAGTTTGTTTTGATAGATTATTCTTCCTTTGAGAGATGATCTTAACGTTTATGGGTTGAACATTTGACAAACTTGTGTGGTAGCTATATGTTGTTACCAATGTTTGGCCCTCTAGGTCTCCGCACCAGTCATGTGACAAAAACTTTATTGATACATGTACTGTCTGTATTGGAGACGTTTTAACCAAACTTTTCACTGTACAGTTACACCGTGTGTGCATACCTACTGCATGCCTGTAAGCGTGGCTCAAAACCACTCCTGTAACAGTTTACGTGTTGAAATGGTTACACATGCAGAAACCCAAGATGTGTATCAGGAAGTGGAAGGGGTGAAGAGGGGACATGAGCAAAGACCTTATAAAAGCTAAGACTCCTCTGGACATCATTGACTCTCAGCATGTCTCCTGAACCCTCAGGGTAAGAGGGGTAGGAGGTCAGGGGTCATGGGTCGGGGAGGTTATGACTGATCCTCCCAGTCTTCCCCCCCGGAGGGACAGGCACAACATAACACGTCTCTATTTATAACTCTTTATAACTCTCTTTGCAAGGGTGTTGTGTATTACTGCACTGCTCTGGAATTGTTGGCTAGTAAGGGAGAAAGTGGGGCAGCGAAATGTGTTTCTGTGTGTCCGTAATGACGGATAATAGCCGTTTTGAGTATGGCGCTGTGTTTGTGAGTGATTACACCTTTGTTTGGGTGTGTGTGTGTGTGTGTGTGTGTGTGTGTGTGTGTGTGTGTGTGTGTGTGTGTGTGTGTGTGTGTGTGTGTGTGTGTGTGTGTGTGTGTGTGTGTGTGTGTGTGTGTGTGTGTGTGTGTGTGTGTGTGTGTGTGTGTGTGTGTGTGTGTGTGTGTGTGTGTGAAAGAGAGAAATGGAAAGAGAGAAGTTTGCAGTGTGATAAAGTGTCTAATTGCAGAGAGCCTCGCTGTGTGGCATGTCAGATTGTTCTCCCCCTGTGGCCTGAGCTCTCCTGCAGGGTGAATCTGTGTGTGTGTGACTGCATATATTTGTGTGTGATGGATTTCAACTGCCTGCTTCAAGTCTTGGCTTGCTGCCTGTCAGAGCACCAGAGACCCAGTCAACCATACTTCATGCTCACTCCAAAAAAAAAACGCAATATACGTTTTTACCTTTATGTGGTTCGTTCAATTGTGAAGTCCATTACACCACTTTAGTGTGTGAGTGTGTGCTGAATGAGAGAGATGATGGAGAAAACGGCAGAGACTGCGCCACAATGGCTTGCATTGTTCTCGTTGCTATACAGAGCGGACGTGGAACTTGGCCTGCAGACCAAGAGGTCTCTGCAGCCCTGGACACAGGTGCTGGAGCTCAGATTCAACCCAAACCCTGGGTGGAGACTAGGGAACCCAGGGGGTGGAGGTGGTGTAGGGTTTAATGATTATTTGTTCAGTGTGAGCTGGAGTTGGGTCTCAAGCCAAACCTGGTATTAGCTCACCCAAATTACGTTTAAAAAAAAACACATTTTGTCACTCCCCCAAGTTTTGAAATATGTCTTTGAGAGTCCTGGCTGCCCCCCTCTCAGTCTATTAGTCATGGTTCATTTAGTTTTCAGTCGACTAAGATTTCTTCAAAATGATTTATTTTCTCAAATATTAGGAACTCATTTCTAGTAAACCCAATATAACATTTTTATTTAGTGATGCTTTTGCATGATCATTTGTGGAGAAACTAAGTTGACAAGATTTGTCGACAATAATTTCTCTATTAGACGACAGCTTTAGAGAAGACTGCCTTCCCACAACTGAGGTAAATGAAATACTTTCTTAGTTAATCCAGGCATTAGGAATGATATTACAAATAAATTCAACAGCAATTTACAAAGAGATTATAATGGAATTAGGTTTTATCCCACAACATGACAATATCAACTGTTTTAGTTTCAGTGAACTGGCCCTTTAAGGATGATATTCTCTTAATCAAATCTTTATTAAGTGCACTTTCTTTGTGTGTAGAGACTAAATTGGCTACATAATGCGTTTGAATGTAAACGCTCGGTTAAATCACCTCCATACTTGAAGCACAAACTTTACTGCGATCCATCTTCTCATCTAACTCTTAGAAAGACAAAACAGTAATTGTGTTTCGTAAAATGTGCATCTTTCTGCGTTGTGTGGTGAAATCCTCCCCATTTCAGTTGGTTGTTGCTCTCTGATACAAGGTTAGAAAGTCAATGTAATCATTGTTAAATATATATGGTGCTGGTTAAAGTTTATGGCAAGTATAGGCCAAAGTCAAACTTTTAAAAAAGTGCCAATTTGCTGAGTAAAACAAAACTGAAGTGCCTTCACGGGACACCACTTCAGTCTTTCTGCAGACGGTGTAAAATATCATATGATTAGAGGGCAATAATCATATTGACTTCTTTGCTTATGTTTACACCTGGATTCTAACATCACTACTTTGATATAGTTAGTTCACTATGGAGTGTCTTTGATATACATGTTTTGCTCTGCTCTGACCTTTTTGAGCAACCAGGTAGTTGCACTCTCATATTTTCTGAGCTGCATCCTTCACCACAACTATTGCTGTAGTCGTCATAATCTGACTTCCTTTGTCACTTCTGTTTCCTGTATTGCTAGTATGTGCAAAACATGTTTCAATAAGCACAATGATGCTTCAGTGATCAAATGTTCTTCTCTGGCTAAATGTGAAATAACCTAAATATAAATACATAAATAAAACAACAAATCTGCAGACTGATTGATTGGCCCAACCGAACACTAAGACCTCTGACCTGGAAAGTAAACACACAAACAACACGAAACCACAGAATTAACACACACATTTGCAATTCAATGTCTCATTTGGGTACTTCACTTTAAGTGGTATTGCATATAGGCTCCATACATGCAAATGACTTAAGGTTTGAGCAAGGCTGTGCTGATGAAAGATTTGGCTTTCAGCAACAGCACAGAGCGGTGTGAAAAACCTGTGTCACTCTAATGACACCTCAACACCTCTTTGCCCCGTGCTTTTCCACCATCATTCAGAGGGGGCTCCTTAAAAGCTGCATTAAAAAAAAAAAAAAAAAAAAAAAAAAGCGAGCCTGAAGTATAACAAGTCCATTTACTACACTGGAGCACCAGAAACAGGACTGTGACTAATAAGCCGGTGGTGGAGCACACAGGGAGCGGGTGTTCAGCGTTTTATAAGATTAGACCACAAGTTCTCAGAGGAGCGTCGTCTAATAAGAGGCTTGTGATGGTCCAACAGTCTCCCAGGGGTCCAACCATGTTAATGATACAGCTTTCTGTCTCCCTCTCTGTTTTTTTATACCGTGGATTAAGCTGTGCTGCAGTGCTGCTGGAGTTTTAATGTGACTTTCTGGGGCCTGTTTGTGCAAGGTGTGAGATTCATTTCTTTGGACTGCTTTGCCAGTAGATTTGTTTGAGCCCTAGTTTGTGTTGTAACAATAAAGGTGTTGTAGAAATAAAATGCATTTGTCCCCCCTTCAGCCAGCTGTGAGGAGTTAGAGTTGAGTTAAGGCCCCTGGCTGGTGAGTCAGTGTTTCCACAGAGCGGCTGCTGGACAGGAGCCTCGCTTTCACATCAGCCAGACTGAGTCAGCAGGAGAGCCAGTGCATTGTGTGTTTATGTGTTTACAGATTGGATAAACAGTTTGACATTTTGCTAATCCGCTTTCATGTTAAAGATTTGATGACTTAATTAATACCACTCTTGTGTCTGTACGCCATATATTCAGCTACAGGCAGTAGCTGGTTAGCTTAGCTTAGCTAAAACACTGGGAACAGGGGGAGACAGCTGGTATGGCTCTGTCCCAATTCCCATTTCTCCAGCACTAATATACACTGTGTATAGTGTTTCTCACATGATTGGGGGTAGACCTCAGACCCTCTGTATGTTCAAGGAAGACATTTTAACTTAAATTCATACATTTGATGCCCTTTTAGAGCAAAGTTAAGAAGCTGGATCTTTAAAGAACGTTTCGGTCTTGTAGACAATGTAATCATTAACATATGCATAGATATAATTGCTGATGAAACGAAAAATAAGTAACAACTACTTAACATGGTGCACAAGACTCCTGACGTCTTTTAGGATGGGTCAGTTGGGTTGCTGACATCGCTGTCAGAAGCACCTGAGGTACGAGCAAGAGTTGCTGTAAAGCTCACAACTGAAGATGCAAGCCACCTTCACCTCTCCAAGCCTAATTGAAGCTGCTCACAGAGGAAGTGCTGATGGGATCCTCCCACAGCAAGCCGCCGTCCTAGACCTGGACAGACTGCATGGCCAACACCCGTTGAGTGTAAAATATCTTTGGTTCATTATGAAGCTTTGGTGGGATGCATGTTAGTTTGACCCGAGAAGAAGCCAAATTGTAAAAACAACATTGTGGTTGTAGGTGTGGTAATATCCCAGATATGTCATCGCTGTGAGATGTTTGGGAAACCAGCAGACTGCAGGAAGTCACTGAACCTAGACATAGTCTGGTACAAAATCTCAGAAAAAAACAAGAAAATATACTGTATGAACTGGTGAGCTTTAAAGATGCTGGTAGGCAGATCGTATTCGCTTAAGCTGAGCCAGGCTAGCTGTTTGCCCTAGTTTCCAGTCTGTATGCTTAGGTAATCAGTCGCAACAGGTAATCTCAGCAAAAAAGCAAAGAAGCATATTTTTCAAAATCTCAAATTATTCTTTTAGAGTTTTTCATTTCATGCCTGTGGAAAAAAATAACACTGAACTTTAGCTCCTCCATCAAAGAGAAGTGTTTGGGAAAATCATATTTCAAGCATTGGAAGACACAAGGAAAAGCTCTGTAATGGTGTTAGAAAGTTATGACAAGGTATGCTTGATTCCACTGAACAACTTCCAAGGAATAATCCTCAGGATAACTAATGCATGTTATATGAGCGATACATGAAGAAGGACTCTGTTAGTACCAGCAGCTGTTTTGTCTCTTGTGTGTCTGATCATTTAAGTCACAGACGCAACAGACCTAATTTTTGACACACTCAGGAGAAGACCGTCTAATGCGGCTTGTCAGCACCGTGTTAAGCTGTAATGGTCGTGCCATAACTTCTCAAAATTGATTGAATTCTCGGTTGTGTTTGTGTTGGCAGGGTCTCCGTGGTTGTGGTCTCTGAGTGGAAAGCAAAGGGCAAGAGGGAAGGGGGAGGAGGGGAGGTTGGAAAGACTGGATGGAGAGAGAAGGAGGAGAGGGGTGGTATTCAGCACATTATGTAAGACATCAAACAGGTCCAGTCTGGCGAGGAGTGTTGATGTGAGAGTTGTGGGCCCCTTGGGTCAGGTGGCCCCTCACAGAGCCTCCCATATGGTCAGCACTTCCCCCCCATTGCCTCCGCCCTTCTCCTAATTGGCAGGTAATGTATCGTCGCCCTGGCCTATCTTCCCCTCCGTCACTGTTATTCTTCTCTGTTATTAATGGAAGGCGCAGCGCTGCGGTGGTGATGGTGGTGGAGGTGATAGTGGCTCTGGGCTTGGCACCGCGCCACAGAGGGGCCCCGGCGCTGACACTTTATACAGCGGCAGGTTTTACCAAGGTGTTCATTTCAGGAGCGTCTCCTCCGCCTCAGCGTCTTCCCTTTCTTCTCCCCTCGGCCGTGGAAGGTAAATCAAAGCTGGAAGCTGATACTCGATCTTTATTCAATCTGTGGTTACAACCCGCAGTTGTTACATACAGATGGACACCCACATGACTACAGGCTTGTTTGCATGCACACACGTACCGTATATGTGTGTGTTCTCCCCTCCATTCATCACCTCTCACCATGTTGTCCTACAGTGCAGGCTCTTCTTTCCCTCTCCCACTCATAACCAGCCAGGCAGCTTATTTTACAGCCTCTCTGCTCCAGTCACTGCTAAGCATAACAATACACCAGCAGACATGTGTTTGTCATAAACTGCGAGGCTAGAAGTTAAATTACAATCGTTTACACTTTGAACGAGGTTCAAAAGAATCATTGTACACCGCATTTAATCATGTGTTGCACTTTATGTTCATAATTCTCTTGTACTTTTCCACTGCTGCCGGTCAGTATACGCTTAACTACAGCAAAACAACATGGACCAATCAACCTAAGTAGGCCTGTTAGTAGCAGTAAATGCCAAACCCTGTTTGTTATGTCTCACAGGCCAAGTCTCTCACTGCAGCGACTCCATGTAAGGGCCTGGAGCTCCGCTTTAACCAGATTTCAGGTTAGCAAGCTGCTACAGAAACGGCAGTAGCAACACGAGCCCGGCTGAGTTCATCAGGCCTTTGTGAGGAACATAAATGTCCGTAGGATTTCGCTTACATCCTGTGTTGCGGATCAAGCCAACATTACCGTCTGGTGCACATGGAAGAGCTCAATTACATAACTTAAGACTTTCATTAGCCTCTCCGCTCCATTGAGTTCTCTGGGAAAGGTCCAGATGTGACTTCATGAAGGGCCCTCTCTATGCAGAGCCTGTTCGCTCTGTTCCGCTATCCCCCCCCCCCCTCTCCTTCTCCATCCCTGCAGCTGTAAGCACTCAGAGGAAAAGCAGCGAGAGAGGGGAGGGAGAGCTTTATTAAAAAAATCAGACACCCCATAGACCCCCCAATCTCCCCTTCAAAACAGTCCCAGCCCCACCCAGAGCAGGCCTAGGTCCCCTGGCCTCCCATAGGTCTTCTAAAGTAGGCCAATAAGTCTTTTAGCATGTGGTCCCCCTGTCGGCCCGAGGTGGCCGACTAGACAGGCTGCTGCTCCAGGCTCGGGGCAGGAAGTGGAGCCGGCCAGGAGACACTCTCTGAGAGGCTGCCCAAGTAAACAACCCTCCCCCCTTCAGCACACATGCTCATACACATCCGTATGTGTTTGTATGCCCGTACACATTCGGATGTGTTTACATATGCGGCAGATTTCAACATATACACACACACACACACTTGATGCGTCACCTCCAGAAACACTGACATCCTTTTACCAGGAAACTTGTGTGCCACTGTCTCACTGTTAATATCAAGATGCTTCGTGGATGACGTTAATTTATCTCAGGCTTTTGGTTTGGCTGCCACCACAATGTCCTTTTTTAAAACTGAACACTGGAAATTGTTGAAAGCCTAAGTCTAATCAAATTAATGGCTGTGTTGTCTGATAGCGTGTGTGCAAAGCATGAGTTTGTACAGCTGTGAGTGCGCCACCATGGAACGTCATACCAAAGTCCTATGGCAAAACATCAATTTCTGCCTTAAAGGGGTAGTTTGTTCTACGCACTGTTGGGGTTTGATATCAGCGACAGATGATTGTGGGTGAGCGTCGTGGTCATGATGGTTTTCAACACCAGGGCAGCTGGTTGTGTGACTGTGTTTCTGGGAAGACAGCGGACACAGGTGGGGAATCAGTTAGGGCTGTGATTTATAGAAATCTCCGCAGCCTCGCATTGTGCTGCGGCCTTCCTCTGGGCCGCAGCCTGCTCTCACACACCATGTTCCCCTGTTATTTCTTGACTCGGATAACAATGATGCCTGATTCGCAGAGTGGAAAACCCAGATGATTTCCCCCTCGGAGAACAAATATATTATTTTCCACGCAACGAGCTATTGTGTAGGTGGTTTAGGCTTCTTCAGGGGCTGCTGATGACCCATGCAACGCTGTGTAGAAGTCTTATGGGGCGAGTCGAAGTCTCAAACCATCAAAACTAATCTCAAATCAACTCTCCAGTCCTCAAATGATACAAGTCAAGTCTTCATAAGCAAAGTCCTATTGTATTTGTATTATTTTCACTTCATGTATTACTAAAGACTAAACTATAGGCCTGAGTAAAGCTATTACTCTTAGGTCACAATAAAGCTGAAAACTAGTGGCTTTTGCAATGTACTATAGCTAGCGTTCACTCAGATCAAATAGGGCTATAGCAGCAAAATACTCTTTGTTCTAGTAGCATACAAGTCATAAAGTGATAAAGATAAAAACATACCCTGTCATTTTAGTTACTCAACAAATTAATTAAGTCAATCTTTAACATTTCTAACATTAGCCACCATGAACTACACCAGATCAAATAAGGCTGTTTCAGAAAAACATCTAATATTATTGAATTGAGAAATTGTGTTTTATTGCTGATATAACTTCTTGAGTTATGTACAAAGTGAATATAAAGAATAAATAATGATAAGATATGATTATGCTAAGGTAGCTTTACAAGCAAGCAAGCAAGCAGTAGCCAAAATATAATGTGCAGGTATAAGACTGAATACAAACAGTAATATGGAAATGAATACACCAGGGAGGTAGGGACGGCCATTGGTGAAATGACTAAGTGTTATTTAGTCATTTAAACGTTACATGTTATTGTTCAAGTCTAGGCACAACCAAAGTCATCATGTTGGTGGTTTGAATATGACTCAAATCTCAAGTTTCAATTCTCAAATCCGCAACGCTGGACCAAACTCACAGCTGATACAATAATAACAATAATAATAATCTTAAATTTACTAAACTGCCTGTCACCCTGTGGTAAAGTTAACACAAGTCTCTGAAAGAAACAGCACACCACAGTGTACACTCAGTTTTGGATTGTTGGTTTGCTAATATCCTGACACCACCATTTCTAAAGACCTTTGTGTAAAGTTACGCTCTAATCCTTTTTTTCCTGCCTCCATGTGCGAGTGCATGTTGCAGCAGGTTAGCAGAGGAGGCTGGAGGGTGAACGTAGGACAGGTTTTTTAGGCTGGGCCGTACCTTCATGGAAGACTTGCCTTGAGAAATCTGCCACTCCAAATAATCTTTGCTGAGGTTTTTTCTATATTTCTCAATCATTAGGAGCTAACGTAGGACCCTTAGGGAACCCAATATCAACTGTTAAATGTACCTTTTCATGTAGGCTGCTGTGGTGCTGTTGGTTCAGACTTATAAGCGAGCTGAGCTTGCATGCAAGTACGCCTCGTGTGTGTGTGTGTGTGTGTGTGTGTGTGTGTGTGTGTGTGTGTGTGTGTGGTGTGTGTGTGTGTGTGTGTGTGTGTGTGTGTGTGTGTGTGTGTGTGTGTGTGTGTGTGTGTTGTGTGTGTGTGTGTGTGTGTGTGTGTGTGTGTGTGTGTGTGTGTGTGTGTGTGTGTGTGTGTGTGTCTTAGTGAGTATGTTTGAGAGCTGCGGTTTCTCACAGTCAGTTCTTATCTTCGTCTCTCTGAGCATCAGCCAGCAGATTCATTGTGAAATAGACACACACACACACACACACACACACACACACACACACACACACACACACACACACACACACTGAAAGAGAGACGGGGATACAGAGTTCACTTTTAACTATTCCCTAACCTCCGAAGGCCATATATCTAGGCCTGTTTACAACTCAAACAAAAAAAAACGATACAGACATAGTTATATTAGCAGCAGAGTTACTCCCAGTGTCACATTTTCTTTTGGCCTTGAAACTGTTTCATCACGTTTTCTTTTTTTCATTTTGTAATTTTCATCAACATCACGTGACTGCGTTGAGTGTGAGATTCCTGATATGGTAACGTGTGTTTAGCAAAGAGTTGGCTTCGGTACAAGACGGAGCAAGGACTTCCTGTAAAACTATCACTGATGTCATTTTCTCTCTTGATAGTACCTTTTAAAATGCCTCAGTGACTCAAAGCAGCTGTTAGTCTGCTCCACAGGAATCGTGGGCCAGTGCCCATGTGTAGGCGGGCAGGGGTGTAGGAGTGTGTTTATTTATACATAAATATGTCATGTCGGCTGAGCCATAGAAATCAGTATTGAAATGTTCAGAAACTGATAACTGCGTTTAAGAAGTGAGAAAGAGGTTGCTTTCCATCAGAGGAAACAGATGCTGTAAAATCATGTGGGAGGAAAGGCTGTTTTTAGCATTAGCATGTTTCACTAGGCAAATGCTAACCTCAGTAAGTATCATGCATCACATACATGTTACTACAGGTTAGCCCTTGTATTTAGAAAGGAAGACAGACAAAGACAAACTACCACTATTACCAAACTATTCATCCATCATGGTTTACAGACAATCTTTTTGGTTCAACTTTGACCTACCATACTTGCCGTAGTTGAGTTTTCTTGAGCAATAACTAGGGAACTTTTGTTTTTACCTCTAAGTAAAGTGGTTGATATTTGTGGTTTAGTCAGCAGACTGGTTCCCAACAAGGGGACTTCTGGGGTAGGATATGGTGATTCTCTCTATGTGTAGGCTAAAAGGCCCACCAGAGAAAGGTTTAAAGGTCTGTCCTGTAACGGCATGTCAAAGTTTTGATCCGTGGGACAGACACATGTCTTGTTGAGCAAGAAACTGAGCCCATACCTGCATATATGTTGATGTAATTAATAATATATGTCAAAGATATGACTTCAAAATTCCCAGCAGTGTTGCTCTGCTAATGCAGCCCACTTCTCTAACTTAGGGCCATGATGTTGGGAGTCATGAGGCAGGAAGCGTTAAGAGGTTCAGTTCTCTGGAGAGCTGAGGGAGAGACTCACTCGGCCCAGTGGACCAGAAACCCAAAAGCACAACAGTGTCAGGTTCGGGACGGGCTCTCCATTGGCCGGTCCTCGTCTCCTGTTTCCACTTGGGCCACTGTCTCGTTAGGGAAAAAATCATCGCTTGTCCATTAGCGCGGGGCTCTGCGAGAGTTTAGTGGCTCTGTGTTTGTTTTTCCGTCAAACTAAGGAGTGGAAGGGTGTGTTTCCACAACCTGTCAGACGGCCATCACAGCGCTCTCCTCCTCACCTCTCTGCTCCTCTGCTCAACACATATGTGTTTTCTCTCCTTTTCTTTTACAGGTCAAGGGTTGCCACTTAGACCCGCAGAAGAAAAGCACATGTGACACTGGATCCCGGCAGGGCTAATGGTCATTACTCGGTAGGCAGTGTGTCATGGCCTCAGTCGCGTAGATAATAGGTCTGCAGAGTGCCTGGGTTAAACCCACAGGATCAGGAGTGGTTGTGACTGTTGTCTTTGTTGATCTGCAATCAGTCTCACTGTGACACATATGGCTGTAGACCTGCAGAGATAAAGCATGTCGTTCCGCTGCAGGCTGCACAGAAATCTGTATGACGTGGAAGTAAAGCGTTACATGCACTGAGATTGAACTAAGATTACGAAAAGGCTACCCGTGAAAGCTGACAGTTACTGCTAAATCGTTATCAGATGTGATATTTTGAGAAATAAGTGATTCACCAGAAACATGCATGTGGGGGGGAAATGGTGAGGTTAGAAATAGGACAGCAGTCATAACCCAAATGCTGCTCTAACCCCACTTCAATACATTATTTAGCATATTGAATTGAATTCTAAACCAACAGGTTATTTTGAAAGATATTCCACTTCCTCTGTCCCTCCAGACGGCAAACTTCCCAAACAATGATACAAAAGCTACAGGCTGATAATAGTCAGGAAGGGATTAGAGACGGGATGAGAAGGCCTCTTGTTAACACAAATTATAAAACACATCCCCATCATTAATTTAGGAATTTCATTGTTTTGGAAAACAGAACACTAACTCCCACAATCCCACTGTGAAGCAACCAACGAATCACAGAGAGAGAAAGGGAAAGCACAGAGAGTTGAAGGCAAGACAGTGAGCTGTGTTTCAATATGAATAGCCTCTACCCATCAGAGGAAGGTTTAGAGGTCTGTCCTGTAGCAGCAGGTCGAAGGTCAGATCCCTGTGACAGACACATGTGTTGTTGAGTATTTAAGCAAGAAACTGACCCCATACGGCGTAGGACTCATATGTTGATGTAAACATTCAAGATGTATGTCAAAGATATGATTCTTCATTGTCACAGCTGCTACACATTTGTCTGCTCTAGAAAAGACATCACATGTACTTATTTATGTAGTATTTTCTGTAGTATTATTATGTTACTCGGGGGGGGGGGGGGGGGGGGGGGAACAGACAAAATACAAAGGTTTCAGTTCATTACAATATTATTTAAGCCTGGGCGAATTGTATTCTAGCACAGTTAAACTGTATAAAGAAAACATTTTGGGAGATACTTATTACTTTCTTACAAAAAGTTGATGGGGGTGGATAAAATCAATCCAACTTTCATGTCCGTACGGTTTAAGACGGTGCTGTAGCCAGCAGCTGGTGAGCTTTGCTCAGCTTAAAGGCAGAAACAAGGGGAATCAGCTAAGTTGTTTAATGTTAACAGAGCAAACAGTACAAATTAGTATTTGCTGTTTCACTGAGGGTTATGTGTTGGACTATTTCTTATCGGGTAGCAGTGAAATCGTCATTGGTTACCTGAATTGGTTCTGATGAAGTAGTATACCGGTAGTCAGAAATATAACCCCAGTAAAACACAAAATATTCATTAAACATTCTTTTATGTGTCTGTACAGTAAGTAAGGTTTGGAGATGCTAGTTACTGGATTTTGTAACATTTGATACAGATGCAGGCTAGTTGTTTCCAGTGTTTGTGCTAAGCTAATCATGTGTTGATCTTCTCATCTAAATGCATATTTCCCAAAATGCTGCTTTAAATTCGACCACCATGCACTTCTGTTCCTCCTGGGCTTATGCTCTCACCATGGGTCACTAGAGAGACAATGAAGTCCCTCCACTGACATTAAAAGTGCAGGTTTCAACAAGGAGCATGTTTCTAATGTAGCTCTGGTATTTTGGTGTCTGAAGGATGTTAAACATTCCTATATGTTTTTCTACACACAGAGCAGCCTGTGAATGGCCCTAACCTAACCTCATCACTCAGTGTTGACCTCAACTCTTTTCTGGTGATTAATTATCCCTCCCACATCACCTTGTCACACTGCAGCGATGCAGTCATGCATGTGTCTGCGTCGCTGCAAACCGCTCTCAGCTGTGAGTGCAGATATGGGATTAAGCACAGTTGGCACATCCAGTACTATTTGCTCACCTCTTTCTCAAACAAAGAGGTAAACCAGCCACTGATAACACGTTTTACAAAGTGTACATGCCGCCACATTTCTCTTGCTCAACGGCGAGGGTTAAAGGTGAATAAAGATACTGAGAGTAAATCTACACACCTGCAGTATCCTGTTGAGCAGGAAGCAATGAATGAACCGGACACTCTGTCACAGGACTGTTTCCATATTAAAAAAGCAACCTGCTGTAAAATGTGATGAAGTAATGGAAGTTTCTTTTTTTCTTTACCACATATCAAAGAGCAGACGACCCCACCACCCTAAGACCTGCTGCTGGAGTTCAGAAACCCACTTCCTGCTACTTCATCTCAAGGTGCTTCGACACACACCACCACACAAACAGGAAACAGCCCTCTTTTGTGTCCCTCAAACTGCACGCAGTGTACGTTCTTCTGTATCAGTGCAGCAAAGTGTGCTCGAGTCATACTTACCTGGTTTAGGTTGATAATTGGAAACCTTTCTATTATATTTTGTCGGACAAAATGTTGAGAATTGATTCACTTTGACACAAACTAGGCTTGCACGTTTAATAAAAGGTGATGAAATATGAGCAAAAGCATGTTTATTTACCAAACAATGTCTATAGATTAAAAGATATTCATCCAGTCAGCCCCAAAACGTTGACACAGATAGAGAAACGTGCAGATTCTCTCCATTCATAGTAATGTTACTTAGTCAGCTATATCTTAATTCTTTCATCATAACAAATGCACTGTTGCAATAAGGTACTTTCCTGTTATTTCTTCACTACTATTAAAAGGTTACACATTGTAGCAGCATGTCATGAATTCAGTTTGTTGTCCACATGTTGTTGTATTTCTAGTCAATTGATCTGTTTTAATTTACCGGTCGGGGATGTAACAGGGAGGCAGCTTGTTGATAGATGGGGTGATGGATCGGTGGGGGGGGTGGGGGGGGTGTGGTGTTGTTTGTGGAGGGTGGTAAAGGAACAAGACAACCATCTAAGGTCCAGGTTCTCTGAAGCAACACAGAGGCCTCCACGGGTCAGCTGTGAGGGGTCAGCACCCACCATTGTGTGGAGGGAAGGGAGTTCCTGTTCCGGCTCATTTTTGCAATCTGAGAGAATATAAACATGGACGCACGGAAGTGTCCGGAGAGCGAAAGCAGAAGCAGTGCGGATGCTGACTGCAGTGTATGAAGGGGAAGCTGCAGTGTGTTGTGACTGAAATCAAATAGCACTGCTTATATCAAAGGCAAAATAGGTTTATGTATCTATGTACACATTTATAAATGACAACACGTGTTAATATAAACAGTTGTTTTATCCCATACTGAACTGGAATAGCCTCACATGAGTATTGATGAGTTTATTTGTAACCTCAGGACAACTGATCAGATGATAACCTTAGCAAATTAAACTTCTTCTTATTCTTAGAAATGTAACGATTAAAACGCTCCTGATCAATATTTCTACTGCAACCGGGAGTTTATTGTCTTTGCGTAACCAAAATCATCCCCAGGTCAATACCCCTGACTGCTCCTGTGCACCAATCACTTTCCACAACAGTGAAACTCCCTTTAGTTCTGCATTATGCAGAAAAGCAGCCACTTCTATTTCCCATATTTCACTTTAAAATAGAACATTTGTAAACATAGTGTCCTATTATGTAAAGCAGGGATGACTCTAAAGTATTATGTTGCTGTGGGCTACCTCTAAGTCATTTTTGTTTTGCTAAGATGTGCATCAATAAGTATACCACATGAGCTGTTTGCAACTTTTGTTAGCAGTGTGCCCATGAATTTAGAGAACTATCACTGGATTACTTTGATGCTAAAGAAAGTGTGACTCAATCATGACTCCAAAGCACACTTGAGATATAAGAGTGTATTTCTTTCTATGATTTCTAAGTGGCGTTTTAACTTTAACACTTTAAAACCACCTTTTTAAAACAACTGAATTCCCTGAAGGCCTAATCAGTGTGCCCATGTTCAAATAACACCAAACATAGGGTCCTATGAGAAGTTTAAGTAACTTGATAACATATATATGACACATCTTCATAGCACTGACTAAAGAGTATATTTCAAAGAGTCATGCATACGATGAACTGCTTTTAATGTGTAGCTTTCAACCCAAAGTACAACACGCAAAACACAGTTTAACTTTTCAAAAATACGGGGTTTATTGACTTAACTGCAATCAATACTTACAAAAGACGGGGGAAAACAGGTTTTCATATAAACTCACAGAATTGCTGTAGTGAAAAAAACATGGCTGAAAAAATACATTCAACTGTTTTACTTTCTTTGAGTCAAAATCTGTGTACCTCTTCCGAACAAGTGAAGGCAACACAGAGCAATTGACTTAAAAACTAAAACTTAATTGTCCTCCATTTATCAAATATAAAAAAGGCAGAGAGGCCTTAGCTACCTGGAATGTATTCAAAGAGGCACTTCCAATGGTCAGAGGGGGCCAAACAAGTGCATCAAGCATCCAATCAAATTAAACTTTCCTCAACCCATTTGGTCACAGCTATTGCTTGTAATAACAGACTGGGTTTAAGAACATTACTGACAGAAGACATTCAGAATTACCAGTCTCTTAAATCTCCTCTGATGTGAGCAACCCTTTACTTCTACCATAAACCCAAGTACTGCGAGTAAATACTCTGATCTGGAACCAGATCTGAGACAAAAACAGACAAAGTGAATCAATGTGATAACAGTTAGCTACTGTACTGTCGGATTATTGTCAGGTTTGAAGGGGGAAAGATCAGGAATGAATACAAGCCAGTCCAATAAGAAGGAGTAAGAAAAAAAGTACAATAAATAATCAAAACGCAAAACAGCTTTTGTTGCATTTTTTTTTGTTGCTTTAAATTAAGTTTCATTTTTGACAAAGTGTAGTTGCAGAACAAAAGTCATTGAAGTACAATATATTAAACTGTGAAAAAAAGGAAAACTGACAAAAACGTCTTCACAATCTTTAGATTAATATGGAAGATCATAATTTAACATAAAAGAAAATATATTCTATTGTTCATTATCCAGATAAATACAAAACAAAATTAACAAAAAATGCATATGATCAGCAATAAATATGTTCTGATAAGTTAAATAAGCAGTGACACGCAAACTTTCCATCTGGAACGCTTTTCAAAACAATAATAAACGTAATAATAACAACATTAATAAAAAATAATTATCAAGTAAAGAAAGCAAAAAAAAAAAGGGGATGTAATGAGTACAGAGTGCTCCTCAGAGCAGGTACTAACGTGGGGGAGAAGTAAAGTAAAATAGCTTGGAGATCCGATCTCATCCAGTCGCAGGATGTACAACTGCACCATGGGAAGGCTGGAATTCCCCAGATCAGCGAGGATGAAGGCGGGGGGGGGGGGGGGGCAGGGTTGAGAGGCGGGACAAAGTCTTACAGGTTTAATGATCAGTTTGATAACAAGACTTCCTTCCCAAAAAAAAAAGAAGAGCCAGTGACCAGCAACAGGAGGGGGGGGAATCATAACCAACTTCCAGTTCAAAGTCCTTCCTGCAGACTCACCAAGTCCACAATTACATAAGACTTGTGAAGAACTGTGATGGGGGGCAAATGAGAAAGAACCAAAAACAAACAGTAGTCCATTCACCATAAACACATGCAGAAACCGTCCAGGCACTTTTCATTCTGTTTAAAAACTATTCATATCTTTCAGGGTCTTTATTTTTTTTCCATTTTGTCTCAACTCGGTCTGTAAAAACGGCTGTGGTAGATCTTAAGTTACGTTAGTGAACACCCTCTAGCTAGCTCAGGGGAAGTGGTATCGTCGGGGGAGGAGGGGGGAGAAGGTAGAGGGTGGTGGGGGCTAGTGCAATGCACTCCCCTTTCCAAGGCCACTTGTGCTGCTACACATTCAAGAACAAATGAAGAAGAAAGAAGAAAAAAACAAGTGGCACCTGGCAAAACAGTCAATTGTTGTTCTCATGATTTTCATTGTTCAATTTCCTTTTTTTTGGCACTATGACACACGGAAGGGTACTTTTTAAAACTTGCTGTGCAGATTGACAGGGATGAAATGATAGTTTGAGTTCAGAGAGAGTTCCCTTAATTGGCTGCATCGTTTCAATGCTAACAAACTGTTGTGTGAGGGAAGCTAAGAAAAGGGCAGAGGTAGAGGGGAGTGCCGTGTTCTCTTTGTGTCATCGAACTTAAAGTCACTGGGTGCAGTTTAATCATCAGAGATGGAGAGGCGGCTGAAGATGGGCAGGCGGCGGGTGGTATCCAGCGTGGGGGACTCTGAGCCGCTCAGGCTGCCTCCAGAGCTGCTCTGGTAGCCCTCTTGGTCTGACAGGGAGTCGGAGGGAGGGCCTTTTGTAGACTCGAACATCTGAGGGGACTCCAACATGGGCCTGAAATAGTATGGTGTGCTTGTTGGAGAGGGAGGTGCAGGGGTGTTGGGCTCTGTGCCCACAGGACCCACGCTGAGGCTGGGCCCAAACAAGTTGGCCAGCTCCTGGCTGGAGTAGGTGAAGGGGTTACTGCTGGGCCAGTCAGGGACCTCATCAGGGAAGAACATGGGTGGAGGGGTGACTGAGGTGGGGCTGTCTCTCAGCCCCCCTGAGCTGGAGAAGCCTGCGAAGCTGTAGCTGTGCTGCAGTCGAGGCCTCTCCATTTTGTTGGAGGAGTTAAGAGGGGAGCACTGCTGGGGGGGTCCTCTGCGCTCCTCAGCATTGTGAATAAAATGGCAGCGAGGGCCGTACGGGCAGAACCCGATGGTGTGGAAGGTGCGGCACAGCTCCGTTTTGTATTTAGGGTGGCGGCTCAGGCTGCGCAGTTCATGGATCCCATGAGCAAACTGGCATTTGTCACCATACTTGCAGGAACCGTTCTCCTCGAAGGGCCTGCAAAGCTCCGTCTTGTAGCGGCTGGAGTTCACCTGGCTGCCTCCGGTGGGACTCGCAGGGCCCAGGCACTGTTTGAGGAGGCGCTCGCCCGTCTCGGAGAAGGAGCGGTCGCGCATGCGGTTCTCCTTGTTGTTGCTGGCATTGCCAAGCCCTGAGATGAGTGAGGAGTGGTCCGCTGTCTTCAGGCTGTTCAGAAACTGGTTCTGGTTGAACTTTGTGCTGCTGACAGAGTGCCGCCGCTGGTACACGCCCCCCATCGGGGGAGATCCCACCGCCTTCCTGTCCAGCAGGGCTCCGGTGGGGCTGCAGATGGACACATTAGTGCCAGTGCAAGGGACAGACATGGGATGGTGGGATCCCAGGTTGTTGTTGTAGCTGAGCAGTTTGTTGTTCTGCAAAAGACACAAAGAACACACATCATGAGTAAAACATATTCAACATATTCTCCAGGACTGACAGTCAATGTGGTTCTGATTGTAATGAAAGCTAGTGGGCCAGAAAGAGAAATCCACAGCCTCCTCTTGCATGACTGTGTTCTTTTTGGCTCTGACAACACAAGCGGATACAGGCCTATAGACCAGCAGCTGGTTTGGCAAGTTGCCCTGGTTAGGAATGTGTGCCTGTTTGGTAAATGGAGCAGCAGCACATGAGGCCACAGGGCTGTTAGTGGCTACAAAGAGCCTGCATCATTTGAAAGATAATGAAAGTGGCAAAGCATCCTGCTGAATTACAAGAGAAAACTGATCTGCCATTCAATACACATCCAAACTACAGGAGATAACTGGGTTAGTCACAGATTTACATGAGTTTTACAAGCCACCAGAGTAAAATCTACTTAAAAAGCCGCGAAGAATAAAAAACCCTGTATGAAACATGAAAATATATGCAAATGAAAACAGTGCCGTGAAGTTAACTGAGCATTGACCCGTAAACCGTTTTGAAAAAAAAAGGATTTCCCTACAAATATTAACAAGGTTAATCATAGAAACTGGTTTATAGGAGCAATCATAGGTAAAAGCAAGACACATCTAGTCAATGATTAGCGAGCATGTGGCTGCTTTGTGAAGAGTGTTAAAAGTGGCGCTAAACTGCTCTCATGAATCAACTCAAGCTGACGTCTGAAACTGCACCAGAACTCCTAGGCAAAACTACAAATTAAACTAAAACTGACGTGGCACATGCTGGAAATGAAAGTTTTACATTTCAACAAGTGTTTACACCTAATGTGAAGTTACCAGCATGCTTCGGCACACTCTTCAAAGTAAATAACGATGTTTAGACAGGAAACAACATGCACGAATAAGCAAACAGTCTTAGCCAAAGAGAGGCGGAAAACAAATCAAACCTGCAAAACAAAACAAGCCTCCACAGAGCCGAGGGACGCGGGCATGCAGCTCATCATTCCTCCACAGCGACTAACCCTCTGCTGCTAACAGGCTAACACACACTACAGAGAACCAGAGACAGGCACAAAGTTGTGAAGCTACCTTGTTCATTATTTCGAAGTCGAAAAAAGGCGACACCACGGCTGTGGTCATCTTTGCAGCGACCAGGGTTCAATCGAAAGTAATACAAAAAAACAAAAAAAGTGTGGTTGTTGGAAAAGTTGCGCAGGTCTGCTGAGTTTCTGATTTGCAGCTCCTGTATATTTTTGACCCTGCAGAACTCCCCCTCTGCCCTGCACCAGCCCCGACATTTGCTTTTAATCCTTTGCAGGAGGAGCCTCGAAGCGCTGGGCGTTAACTTTCAGTCAACTTTTTTTTTCTTGTCTGAGGGGACAAACTTGCAGTGGGTTGTCAGTTGCTTTGAGATTACTACACTGTAGCACGCAGTGTGAATACCAAGCAGTTCTGGGCTTTATTTCTAACCAACATGAAGTAAAACTAACACACTTTATATCCTCAACTCTTAAGTAAACTATATTAGTCAGATTTGACATAAAAAGTGATTATTTAGACTTATAGTACATTACATGTTGTGTTCATTAACTTTTTTTAGAGGTATCGTGTCCTAACTTTATTGACAAAGGAAATACAACTAATTTACTATCAGTAGATCTTAAAAACCAGTAGCAAAAAGTAGGTTACAACTTGATTTCCGTCTTTTCTTTAATAGAAGTCTGTTACTCAAGCAGCCTGGAGTTGTTTACTGGGAGGCGCTTCACTGTCCTCAGGGTTTCAGCTACCATCCACTCTGTAATTAATTTACTCTTAATTGCTGGACTGTAACGTCACTTGTGGGACTTTCCGGTGAATTCAGGCTGCCTTTTAACTCTTTCCCGACCACCGCTATTTTCCTGTTAAAACGTTTATTCTCCTACTGTTTCTATTACAGCTCCTCTTCCTCACCAGCTGGTGTGAACTCTTCTGATTATGTGCAGGGATGTGTCATTCCATCAGGTAGGCGATAACCTGATATACGAGTGAGCTCACCAGATTCAACCACAGCCAGTGACAATGATGTTTGCAGAAACATATGAAAGAACTGGTTTCACATATACAAAGTCTATTGTGCTCCCTCTCTCCCTCCTTCTCTCTGAATCCATGACAGAGCAGCCATGGGCCATGTGCAGAGTCAATGTCAGGGTTGGGTTGCAATAGAAAAGAGAGGAGGTGAAAGAAAGGCAGGGTTGGGGGGAGAAGAAAAGAAGCTGTTAACGAAAAAAAAAAAGTAGTTGGAGGAGGGGATGATGGCGTGAGGGGGAGATTTATGGGGGACGTTTATTACTACAGAGCGCTGCCCCAGGGAGGTGAGGGAAGAGGGGTGGGGAGAGAGAAAGAGGCAAAACATTCCCTTTTCCCTTCCTCTTCTTAGCCTATACAGGAGCAGCACAGGGGGTGGAGAGCTTTGTCTCAACAGCAGACGTGAAGGAGGCAGGGGAAGTTGTTTTTGTAGTGAAAAGTTGAATTTAGCCGAGTTAGAAAGAGGCCAAAAACAGCACTTTCATTTCAAACATTTCTGATCCAAGTCTGACCTTAGAGGAGCTAATGTTAGGCTCCCAAGTAGATGTATCTTTCTGAGATATTCTGGACCCTGTCACAGCAAAGAGCGAGGGTGTGTTTTAACATAAAAAGAGTTTTACGAGCCGGGGCTGTTTGGTGTAATCTCTCCCCCCCCCCCCCACCCCCCGAGTGTTTTCACAGACGACATGGTGGGATGACAGACTCGCTGGAAATCACGTCTGCAGTTCAAAGGCCCTGTCACTGATTGATTTAGTAGATCGGATTGATCCTCTGAGGAGCAACTACAGCAGGGATGTAGAAGGGGAATAACCATTTTTTATTTGAAGCAAAGAACTTTCCTGTTTGTTGTAAAAGGTCTTAAAGACATGTCACACATTAAAGATCATAAGAGCTATTTAAGTCGAATAGAGAGCCTTGATGTGATCCAAGTACACATTTGAACTCTACAAGGTCAGGGTGCAGGACACAAAAAACATGATACGAAATGTCTTCTTAACCTCAAGAAGCCCCCACACTGCAGTTGTTTACTTTAATACTCTCAGATGTATCGTGCCTGCCTGATATTGTGCGGAGGAGTCATCCTTCCAGGTTTAAGAGGAGGCACCTGTTTCCTGCCAAATGAAAATGTCTCAGGGGATATTGTCAGATGTGTTCCTGTTTAAAACATGCAGACACTATACGACATCATTTTTCACACAGTGCCTGGCAAATATCGGCACATTTTTGTTTTGTTCAGAAATTATGTATGTTGAAATGCATCCGTATATTTGGGATTTGCTGACTGCGATGCAAACCCTTCTTGTCCTAAGGTGATTGGTGCACAATCAACGATAGAAAAAAATCCAAATATGTTCAGGAACAAAAGAAAAGAAGTTAATTCCCACGAATGAAAAGTTAGAAGTTAAGATTGTTCCGGCTTTTTTTTTGCTTGAAAATGACTGAAATTAATAAACCAACTATCAAAGTAAATACAGATTTTTGGTTTCTTGATTGACTCATCCAAAAATGTGACTGATTTTTTGAGGAATATTTATGAGGTTTTCCTTACCCTTTATTCCACTTCCCAAGTTAAAAACACAAAAAGAACCAAGCTATATCTCTGCTCTCCTCCCGCAGGATGTCCCTCTCACTGTTAAAGAGTGGAGCTCTCTCTCCTGAGACTTAATTTCTAAGGATTTGTGCTCCTCGAGGTCAGAGCTGTCCTCCCCTGGCTCATCAGTGTGTGTTGTTGCTGCAGTCAGTCACTCCTCAGCCCTTGCTGCATGGCTGATTCCTGCCTCCTGCGCCGATGACCCCCTCCTTACAAGGGAGGAAGAGGCTTGAGGTCACTGATAACATTTAAGTGGGATGCCTGGATGTTAAATATTTTATCTCCCCGAACAGGAGAAGAAAGAAGTCATGGGGAATCTCAGCAAGTTGGAAGTTGTCCGTGGTGACAGTGTGTTGAAGCAACAGTTTACTGTAGTTCCACATTAACGCCAACAGAGGGCGGGTTTTCCCCTTTCCTCTTGTTGCAGCATTTCCTACTCCCTTCTCTTTTTACTGTAATATCTCATTACTTCTCCAAAGCATGCATTTAGCTAATCAGAATTGTGAGATTAGACACTTAAGTCAGCACAGTCAAACTCAGCTCTTTCCTCGTGTGGCTTTGAGCTGAATTAGGACTCAGCACAAGCCTTTGCATTGTTTAATCAGCCTTTCCACTGACACACTAACTTTATGGCCTTGTGTGAAGCAAAGAGACTTATCAGCTACACAAAAACACAAATGCTCAGACTAGTTGTGGGGTAATGTCCCGCTGTGCTCCACCACATCCCACTTAGTGACCACAGGCTCAGTGAAGGACATTTGAAAAGAAATAAGTAGTATTTCTTAATGCCTCAGGGTACATCATGTGTATTCTGGGGACTTTTTGGATGAATTCTACTGACACACACACACACACACACACACACACACACACACACACACACACACACACACACACACACACACACACACACACACACACACACACACACACACACACACTCACTATAATGTGTTTTTCATCTTTTACATTAGAGTGAAAATATAACAAAGTTATTCATTTCAATCACAAGCGAGCACCCAGTGATTGGATACTTTAATGTAGTCTATATATTTTACTTTTCTTTACTGTTTATATTTTGTTTATCTTTTTACTCTTTCCTAATTCTGCAATCTGCAATCTGTTTCCTATCATGTTACTGCTGCACTATCATTTCCCTTGTGATAAAAACAGTTTTATGTCTTAAGCACAGGTAGTATTGCCAGAATGTAAAAATACTTTGTTACAGGCTAACGTCCTGAATACAGAATAAGGGTAAGTACAGAGTGTTATCAGCAATGTTTTGAATGTTTGCTTATGAATGCTTAAGATGTGTAAAGTTAAAGTACTTTAATTAAAGGAAAATTCTGTTGAGTGTTATATAATCAAATAATTTCATCATTGGTACAAAAATCTTTACATATTTAGTTGATGTAGTTGTTTGAGGTTAAGCTGATTTTAAAACTTTAAATACAGGGAGTTTAACCGATAAACATTTAGTTGATATGTCATTAAAATCTTAGGATTCAAAGTGACCTAAGATATACCGTTTTTTATTGTACATGTGATTTGCTGCCTTCTTGGCCAGATCACAAAATAAAGGTTCAAAATGTGAAATTAAAGTAGTCCAACATTAAGTACAAAAAGACTTAATATGGAAATACTTGAGTTAGGTCCAAGAGCCTATATTTTTTTCTTACAAACATTACTTCACCACATTAACATTTGACCACTGGAAGCATGATATGATACAGAAACTGTCCTATTATAAGCCATAGATTACATAACCCTGCGATAACTTCCCATTTTTTCCCAGCATGTGAGCACGTCTTTCTTAATACTGTCAGGGCAGATAGTTGAGCAATGAGAGGTCAAGGAGAGTCAAGTTAAACAAGCTTTCATAAATATGTTGTACTTTGTCGGCCCACGCTCGCATTAACACCACGTGGGGTTTCCTCTCTGTTTACATTCTCTTCCCAACATCCCAATTTGCGTGATCCGGTTCTTGTAAGCTTTGACAGCCAGGGCATCCATGATCGCCCCCTTTCATGTCTCATGGTATGTTTGCCAGTTTCATATGGGAGGACTGTGGTCATCTTGTAGGGTGAAACTAGCCTCAGAGCACGGGGTGAGGGAACGAGGGAACAAAATGAGAACTAGAAGCGATTAATTGTCCATAAGAGTAGCCACAGCATTGTTAGTGGTGAACCGCCAGCTGCTCTTGCTGATGTCGTTCCCATGACTCGCTCCAGCGTGCCCATCCTCTCCACTTCCACTGCCCCTCCGCTCACACTGGGTGGGATCATCAATGCTCGGCTCGGCTCATTTGGATTGCTTCGACACGTCACGGCATTACAATCACGATCAAAACCAACTCCATTTTGGAAATGAAAGCCCCTGTCATGGCCAATTTCGCAGCAAAACCGAGTATTAAATATGATATTTGGTTGTGAATGTAGCAAACAAAACAAAAGAGTGTGGGGGTTTAAAGGAGATTAACTGTCCGATTCTCTAGAGGAGGGTTGTATTTAGAACGAAAGGCCAGCTTCCTCCTCTGACTTCCTGACCTGCGTTTCCTGAGGAACAATCTCTGTCTGTCCAGAGGGCTCATGGGAAGGGAGAGTTTGGTTTTCCACTGGCACACCAGAGGTCGCGGTAAAGGTCAAAGCCATCGAGCTATAGAAAAGAGACGATGAACACAGATATATGACACACAATGCAGCGCACTGATGATACGCAAGTGCACACTCACTTCTGGTAGGGAAGGGTTTAAAGGACACAGGGAGGAATCTACTGCTTGTTGTGTCCACTCCCCCCCTGGGCTCAGCGTGCCTCCGCTGGGGGACCGGACAGCCCTGACCCTGGTCCAGGTGTCATGACCATGCGGCGGACACTGAAACGAGATATTCCTCAGCTCCTCACTCAACGCAGGGGAAGAAAATCAATGGGCTTTGTATGGCGTAGGAACAGTGGAAAGCATTCTCTCACCGAAAAATCCTGCCCCATCTGTCTCCATTCTGCAGCTCTCTCAGACCTCACAACTGGCCCTGTGTGGTCACTCCTGGACTTGAATTACACCGTCCATGTGTCCGGCTCTGGACAATACACAAAGCCAACCGCCCGTGCGACCCTGCCCACTTTTCTCACACTTTACCCTTCGCTGATTTATTGGATTGGACGTTTTCTTCTCTCCAGTTATTGATATTCCTCCAGATGCTGTTGGAGAAGAAGACACATTCTGACATGGTTTGCATTTTCCGTTCGACAACAGCTCCCCTATCGTGAATGAAACAATTGGAAATTAGCACTTGATGGTGCGTGGATTAACGGTAGTGTGGTTTTAATTAAAGTGATGTTCAGCAGTGAGAATAGGATCTGTTGTTTGTGAGTCCTCAGTCGACCCAGAACATGTGCTGATTTCAAATTCCTAGGCGTGTGATGATTTATTGGGAAGAAACGTGCTTTTATCGTTACCACGGCTAGTTTGATGCCTGTCTTTATTGCCAGTAGAATGCTTCAAATGATCTGCAGATCACAGGATGAACACACTGCAGGACATCTATTGTTTTCCATTACCACTCTCCATGAAGGTATTGCTGGTTAGTGTTAGCTTCAGGGGGGCCTTGCGAAGTCAACGCACTGCTGCAATTGAATGAAACCTAAGTTGAAAAATACAAACAACACATGCTCAGCATTTAGAAAGAAATGCTGCAAATAAATAATTCATCAATTTGACAACACACATGCTATGTTTTCAGATTTGAAGCCTTTTCTGTTTTTCGGTTGAGCTTCTGTATGTGGTGTGTTATTAGTTTATGCTGCCTGTCTCGGTTTTTCGTTATGTTTTTTCAATTGTCAGCACATTTCTATATTTGTTGGCTCTCTCGGTATTTGGTTTTGTGTCTTTATCTTGTTATGTTTTCTGTTTCTATAGTGTGTTTTCCTGTGTGGTTTGACACCTTCAACGCTGGCACTGGTATCGAGTGTGTGCCGTATTGTTTTTACTTTCCCTGTTTTTCACTGTGTATGTGTCAACCTTTTTGGCCACAAACTAATCCCCCTCCCCCTTGATCAGTAAATATATCTTCAAATTGTGGAATATCTTCAGGGTTCACTCTGTACTTGTCTCTCTTAATGTGTTTTCTTTTGTTGCATTGACCTTAGCTTATGGTAAAGCAGGCAGTGTAGCTGCAGAACAGCAGTATGTGGGTGTTGTGGTGAACTCAGAGAGCAACAGGTGTTTCTGCTGCAGCAGCAGATCATTCATCTGTTAAACTGCACCTCTGCCTGTCTTCCTGAGATGAAACGTTCGTATAACTTCTGCTCTTTTCTTCTTTGTGACCTGCCGCAACTCCCAGAGAGTCACATGAGCTCGTGAAGTGTGTCCGTGTTCACTTTAATGGAAAAACGATGAGGAAATGAGTAAAACTCAAGCTATGTGGATAAAGATCAAGGAGCCTTTGGCAGAAATATTTCCTCTGAGGAATAGAGACAAGACTCACAGCATTTCACGTTCCTACAGGGGCCTGAACACATCACCATCTCCCCGCTTTGATTGTAATTTGGCAAAAGCGCTCCCAATTACGCAAAGAAAATAACCGAGGGATTTTGTGTGATTGCCCACAACCCCAAAATAGAATCTGATGTCCAAGATGAGGCCGCTTCTTTTCTTCTGTTTTTGTAAAGAAAACAACCCTCTTGTTCTTTGAGACTGGTCCAGTCCAAAAGCCCCCAACTGTTCCCCACTCCGTCTCTCTTTCTCCTCTCCCTCTTTCAGACTGTCTTCTTCCCTGGCAGGGAATGAAGGTGCAGCTGTGTGGAGTTCTTTGGGTTGAATGAGAAGAATCAGCCCATTTGGTTGACTTTCCTGGCCAAAGCTGTAATTTTCTGCTGCCAGGGTTTAACATCCAGTCCGGAGCAGTTCCTGGGCTCCAGCCGTTACTATCCAACAGGACAATGGGGATTATCCTTCAGGCATATACCACACAGGGGTCCAATATCCTGTCTGCCAAAAATGTTGAAGCATCTACAGGTCCAGACCAAACCACTGCCTTCTTAACAAGTCAATTAGACCATTGTTGAGCCTTTAACAGTGCTGGGTCTCATTCTTTCTGACACAAATAATCTACTCCCCCTTTCCCACCAACATGGTGGTTCAACATGCTTCGGTTCAAACACCTCACTTTGAACCATTTCAACCTAGCATTAGCAATATAATAGTAGATTTAGCTTGACTTATTCGATGAAGACATCAGTCAGCATTTCATGTTCTACAGACTTGAAAAGATGGAGTCCTGCATGAAATACAGATTGTTACACACGGTTGTACTGTTTCAAATGTCCTTTTCTTCTTGCAACCGAATGATCATGTCTTATTTCAATGTAGTGTCACTCAATTCTAGAAGAACCCCTAAAACAAAGGTCCAATTGATGTTGAGCTCATGAAAAAGAGATCAAATGACATGTAAAAGCAGATGTTTATTGTGATTTGACCAGCAAATAGAGTGCCTGGAGATTTAACAAGCAAGCAGTATTATAAATTATGCAGTGCATTTCTTTTTTTTTTACGTTTAGTCTGTGGTTCAATGTCATTAACATCAAAACGTACACAGCACTTGTGGGTGTTTCCAGTCAGCACTCTTGAGTGTCACATCGGTCGCACGTGACTGTCAACCCAGGGGAGCAGCTGAATATGGAAACACTTTTTGCACTTGTTAAATACTTTCTGGTTTGTCTTTTTTTTCTTGCCTTGCCTTGCCTTACTCTTATAGGTTCTAGAAAGTCTAGTAAAATGCAATGGCTTTCCCAGAAACGAAAGTTTATTGTCCTGCTCAGCCCACCCGACTCATAAATAATGGTGCATTTACCAAAAATCCCAAACCGACAGCCCCCACTTTCATACCATTACCAGTACAAGTGTACGCCAAAACCGCTGCCAAAATACACCCAAACAATCCCCCTTTCTCCTCATTGAAACCTTCCAAGTGTCTGTTAACAGTGTTTACTCCGTTGAAGCGCTCAAAGTCCACACTCAGAGCGAGGGACGGTCCAAATGCCGTCGAAAGGAACTATATGTACACCGTTAAACTCAAATCTTCATTTTTAACTTTTGTTATCATAATACAGAGCTTTAAGTGCTTTACCAGCCGTGCACATGCATCAAAGGCCTGTGTTTTTTCTCCACTCTTTGCTGCAACAGCTACGGTGCAAGTGTGATCCAAAGTTAATAAAACTCACTGCAGGCTTCCCAGCTAGAAATTGATTTGTAATAAGAGTCACAAAATGAGCTTTTGATGCTAATAACGCGGCTTTCATACCAGAAAAAAAAACATTTTTACCCTGCTTTCATGCTGGCTTAGGAGCAGGATGCGGTCAATTTCTATGTGAGACACTCATTCAGATCTTTTGACAACGCCAACACGCGAGTCGACTCAATCCAATAAAATCAAGGATATTATGAAGAGGAGGATGAAAATGAGTTCCACATGAGCACCATCCCTAAGGGGGTAAAACTATGAGTACGTTTAATATGGTGACCTCAATCATTTACCATTATTTTGATATAAACTCCACAGCTGTTTCCAGGCCCCTTGGAAGTTCACCTCTACCTGCTTTGATCATCCACGTCGGCTAAAAGTCCGAACAATCGAGCTTTAGTGTTTCTACTGAGTCTACTTTGTGAATGGAACCGAGTTAGCAGGTAAGGAAACAGAGAATGTGCAGCTGTGGCGACAAAGGGCAGATCTGTAGGTGGGACCGATACAGTACTGGAGCTTCCACTGTGGGCAACTTTCTCTTCTCGCTGCATGACTCACCACGGGTTAAAAATTGAAATACCTCCGAAAAACCGTCACAATGTCGTCTCTGCTATTGAACGATGACGTCAATATTGACGTACAACACTGAGCGTATTCTGTCAACAGATTTCACATGACTGTATTAGGTTACTTGAAAGCAGTCATTTTAAATGGAACCTAATATTATTATTGCTTTCAACTATTCTTATACAGTTATGAGAAATCTGTAATACACTTAAAGGTCACCTATTCTGCAAAACCCACTTCTTCATGTCTCTTCTACATCAACATGTGTCCCCTCTGTGGAAAGACATTATGAAAGTTTCAGGAAAAAAGATTCTCTCTCTTTTTGTCCTGATCCATTTCTATAAAAACCTGTCTGAAAATGAGCTGATCAGATTTTGGCCACTTTATGATGTCATAACGATTTTTTGGGCTCGTGTAACCATTAGCCAATCACCAACCAAGGTAACCCCCCCCCCCCCACCTTATCACCTGAATCTCCTCCTAGAGCACCATTGTGTTCTTTTTAACCAAATATCTCTCAGAGGGGCGTGGGAAGGGGCTCCTTATTTTCATCTGTAACCGACAGAGAATCTGCACTTTGGAAACAGGGCTGAAACAGAGGGGATTATGGGTAATGCTGCAATGATCTGTTTGGTGTTTGGAGTCAAAAACTTTAGAGACATGTTTTGTATATATCTGAGACCTGTAATATATTGATGAAAAACAGTATAATAGGAGACCTTTTAAATAAAGTCAACGATTCCGTTTTTTCAGTGAATTTGCACCTTAAGGTCAACATTGAAAATTGTGAAATTAGACAAGTATCATACCCTGGGGTGAAAACTCAGGAGCTTAACTTTTTTCGATCTTTGACTCAATGTCTTAATGGAGTTGAGCCACAGGCTGTTGATCCTGTGAATCAACAGCTTCCATCACGTTGCTGTCATGTGAGATTAAAACTGCCTTCTGCTAAAGCTTTCAATACTTTGACGTGATTAGAGGCTGAAGAGTTTTGCAATAATAATGTTGAAACCTTTCTCCAAAGGTCAACGAGAAGTAAAGAAAGGCATAGAGTGTATTTGTAGAGCTCAGTATACAGTCATGATTTATCTCCAATGAGGTAATATCAAGGTTGGCGCCCTGAACATGTCTTTGCTTCAACAAGGTGCCTTGAGCCGGATAAGAGGGCCTAAAGCTCGCGGTTCAGCAGCATGATGGATGAAAGTGTTTTATCTTGTTTAGGCAACCTGACACAAGGCATCTGCTGGCCTCTGGAGCGCTCACTTCATGCTTTAACAACGCTCACCACTCCCTGTTGGACAGTGGAGATTATCAAGGTATTTCAGATGTTAGGAGATACAGCAGAGGGTGTAGGAAAATTACTGCTAGCTCAAAGATATATATTTATATAATATAATAATATATAATTAAAAAGACAAATACATCTGATCGACAGAGAGCTGGGACACTGTTCACACACAAAATAAGTTGGTCAACTTTTCAAGTAAAGGCGTGGACTGGCCGTCCAAGCAAGGTTCAAGGTTCTTTATTGTCAAACTAACATAGCTACTGAGTAATTATGTCGTTGAAAATCTTAGGTCACAGGCTTCTCCAACAATGCAACACAATAATACAGATAAGCAGACGATATTAAAACAATATTAAAATATACTATATTAAAAGTAATACAAAAATAAAAATAAACAAACATGGTGTCGATGTCGGTCTTTGCATATATACTGTGCATTTTTAAACATCTGCACTAATTGGATTTATTATTTAGCAAGGAACAAAGTATTTCAGAATCAGAATTCCTTTATTCGTCCGAAATCTTCATTAGTGCAGCGAAGTATAGATAGATGGAGCACTGTAAAAGGCATGCAAACAGTATTTTAAATAAAAAATACTACCATTTACAGAAGATTTCTTAAATCTTATACACACAAAACTTACAAATCTGATCTTTTAGTTAAAGCATATTATAACTTTCTTGACATTTTGGATTCTGGGTAATATTTATTGACCAACCATCAAAAGGATTGTCTTGATATTACGTACTCACATTCACCTCAGGTAGAGTTCCTAAGGACTTTGATGATACCATGTCTTCATCTTGCACCGACACCAGGATGCATTTGATTTTCATTCAAGGCTGTTCTATGATCAGTCAACCTCAGCTTAACATGCTAAACTCAGACAGTGCACATCATTGTTAACATGTTAGTGTTTCTACTTCATTTATATGAGAACGTTAGCATTTAACACAGCTTTGGTGAGTCAGCTTAGAATGGGATCGACTTTCAAAGTTGTTTGAACAGACATTATTCATGTATTTAAATGCCTGAGATAAAGTTTAAGATGTTCAAAAACTATTGCTGGCTCTAACATTTAGGTTCATTGGATTATTTTATATATTTAGCTATTCGCTTTGACCCTTTAGCTAAATGTAACACATGGCTACAATTAAGAAAGGCAGAATGTAAGCCCATAGTTGATCGCCTACAGTAAAATAAGTATTTCATAAAGTACTGACCTGAATTTATTACCTTTCTTCATGCCACATGTTACAATAAAAACACACCTCTCTAAAATACTTGACACTTTGGGTGTTGGAGTAGCTTGACATGGACACACTGCACTGCATGTCGCCCCATCAATGTACACTACTGGCAAAGCTATTGTGGATCTTCACAGTAAATCTAGGGCTTTGCAGATGTATTTAAATGTTTCATTAAATGTTATAGTATACTATGTAATTCAGCTGTAACATTTAGGTTTATTGCTCGGATTATGACACATTATCTTTTAATCCCCTGATCATTTTTGTTTATAAAGAAAATAATTTCCCTGCCAACTATTTTGGGTTTCATGGCGTCAAGATTCTTTTACGAATTCTGGGCACGTTTCCTATTTTCCAGTATATGAAGCAGCAGAGAGGGGAAGCAACCAAGGTGGAACGTTTGGCAGACTAGCACAGGTGTGGATAGATGTGCTAAAAATTCGCTTTTTATAGTCCGAACTGATCCAACTCATGTAACGAAACCCAACCAGCTTTTATGCTTCTGTGGTTTGTGGCTTTTTCATACAGTATACGACAAATAAATAGTATGGAAAAATCTGCCAAAACAATGTGCTGTAGGACATGCTGTAACCATTATATAGTCTTGTAATGTACCATAAACGTCATAGCACGAGGCTGTGATGGAGTGTGTTTGCTCTTGTGCGGGCTCGCTGTGTTTTTGTATTGCGCTCCATTTGAGAAGAAGCTGTCCACTGCTGCTTCAATATTTCTTCCATCTGTCTTTGTCGTATGACTAACTCAAACAAAATCTCCCATTCATTTTTTTTCTCCCCGAGTCCAGCTAATTTTTTTTTAAAACATCCATTTCAGCAGGACACAAATCCCCTCAAACAAACAGCTGCTTGCATAAACGTTCCCCCTTTTTATTTGCTTGTATTTAAATGGTGAAACAACGAGAGAAAGAAAGAAAGAGAGACAGCTGAAGAAAGACAGAGCGATGCAGAGGGAGGGAGGCAGAGACGGGCCGAGCACCACTACAGGGAGAAAGTGCGGAGTCATGCTGCAGGAATGCTGGAGGGGGGATTGCTGGCGTGACTGCCCCATTTTTCACAGCCATAATCAGAGCCAGCTGTCAGAGAGAAAGATGAAAAGGGGGGAAGGGGAGTGGGAAGGACGAGGGATAGCGAGGGAAAGAGTGGGAGAGCTGGGTTTTTGGAAGTAGTTAGAAGGCGAGCGGGGAGGAATAAGAAGGCGAAGTTGGTTGAGATTTCTTTTTTTTGTTGTTAATTAATTTCTTCTGTATGTGTCATCGGGTTTAGGAGTTGTATAAATGAAAAAGCCTAGAAACAATCTGTGTTTTGGTGTAAATGTGCCCTCGTGCACGTATGATGGTGGCCTTCACTCGGCCAGGTTAAAAGAGGATGGGGGTGGGGGGGGGTTGGAGCTTCCTGATGGACGTCTGCATTGAAGAATGACAAAGCAGATTGAAGATTCGTAGGATTCAAAAGCGTTATTGTCCTATGCACGTAGCTACAGTGTAGTTTTGGCAATGACAATCTTAAATCCCAGGCTCCTCCACCAATGCAACATAATCATTAACAGACATTAAACAACAAAGCAAAGAAAAAAAAAGGAAAGAAAAACTGATTCTAAATAAAATAGTGCAAGTAAGTGTTGCAAGACTGATGTGCAAGTAATGCAGGAGTAGTGACAAATATATAAGCGGCCTGCTTCGAGCAACTTGAACTGACCTCGAAGCAGGCCGCTGTGTCTGTAAATGCTTTGGCTAAACTTGGTGTATTACTCTGTGTTGTGATTGTGTGTTCTTAAATTGTTTGTAACTGTAAAACTGTCTGAAACTGTGCTGTTACCATTCTTGGGCCAGGACTCTCTTGAAAAAGAGATTTTGAATCTCAATGAGACCTATCCTGGTTAAATAAAGGTAAAATAAAAATAAAATAACTCCATTAGAATAAGATAAGCTAACAAGTGTCATAACAATACAGCTTATCGTAATAATAAATACATAATAGAAGCTCCAAGAGAGTGTTTGCATGGAGTGTACAGTACAGTCACTTGGTATTTAAAGCTGGGATATAAAGAAGAAAACCTACATAAAAAGTGATGTAATATTATGTCTGGCAATTGTCAGATTTTTTTCGCAGATCAGCAACACATGCATCTTTACCGAGAATCAGCTTACAGTGCAGTAGTTGTACTTTGCACATCTGTGGCTGTGGTAACGCTGCTGTCACTGCCAGCCATGCCAGGTATTTTACAGTCCCAGTGCTGTGAATGGATGTGTTTATGTTTAGTCTACCTCTTCCTTCCACTATATGTGAGGTTCTGTTATGGTTTGTCCTGCGACGAATGTGTTGATCCTTCTAATATCAGGTCAAATACATTAACTTGTCACACATACATTTGATGAGTCATGAGGATACAGAGGAGAAGTCCTGATGATAATGACCCTGCAGTTTCACACAAAAACACCCTCAGAGGGAAAATAGATCCAAAGTAAATGATCGCATGGCCGTTTCCTGACACGGGTCAAAGTATTGAGGTTCTGTGGCGCGATATTTTTAAGACCTATCTCCCTTACACAGTGTACAATGACACACACTTTATATGACCCTCGATAGTTTGATGGAAAAAGGCTCTTGTGGGAATGACTGAGCGTGTTGATTTTCGGTGATTCATGGCTGTTAACGGGGGTGACCTCCTCGAAGTTGAAGTACCGACTTTAAGCGTCGACCCCCAATCCCTCCGACATAAAGCACCCTGGAGATTTCCAAGAAATAGTGCCACTGCCTAATGAACTTTGCAGCCACTACACTGATGTCTTTCTTTCCTAAGTGAGTTTAAATACCTTGTCATAAGGCTCTGCTTGAACTGTACTGCTGCAGTTTACTCGGACAACTGCTTCTCTTCGAGGCCTCCTCTCCTGTTTTTAAAAATATCTCCCCTTTATATTATTACAATGAGCTGTCACCGAAGTACAATAAAAGGACGCGCCCAAGCAGAAAAAGTCTAGAGACATAATCTCTACGTCTGAGCAGCTATTCTAGGCCTCTAACAGAACTCCCCTTTGTGCCCACTTCCTGTGCTCAGGTCTTGATGTGATGTGACGTGGTTCAAAAACAACAGGCTCAGAAATCCTCCGTGGCTCGAGGGAAAAAAAGCACGGGACAGTTTTCTAAAATGCCCATAAACGTAAAAATGCCTTTGAAATGATAAGCAGTAAAAAAGTCCATGGTTATTAGTTGGTCACTCTTATTTTAAGTATTCAAATAAAAGAGGACTTGTAAATTATTCTATCAACATAAAAATGAGTAAATGAAAGGCTGAGTCCTAATTACATTCCAAATTGTGTTCAGTGTCTAATTGAAAAGTATACTGTTTATGCACTTACAGCATATCAATGCATGGGTAAAACGGCTGTGTCAGAAGAGTGCGGCTGGCCCCTTTAACCTGTTCTACACCGCCCCCCCGGTACCGTTTTTTCTTTTAAACCCACAAAGCTAACACTCAGCCCCTGAATTAGCCACGAGCGAAAAAATTCTAATCCATTACTGCACAGAAACTCACTCATAACACCCTTATTACTTATCTTAACTGCACATCCAACTTATCGACTAGCATCGTGAGATGACACAGAATACATCATCACTCTATGACAAGAAGTTGCAAATATATTAACAAGAACAGACATCAAAACATGTGGCGCTGGGTAGCTAAAAACGGCAAAATGGCTTACCTTTGCCGTTGTCTGGTCAAAAGTGGTCTTCAATGGCATTAAAACGATACAAACGCTGCTGAAGTTAATCCATAGGTTAATCCAATGTGTCTGTGTCCCTTTGAAATGATTTCTGATAATCCATAAGAAATAAACCTGCTTTTCCGTTTCCAGACGTCAGAGCGAGAGATAGGTTTGCTCTCATGCAAAACTTTGTGCGCTTAGCTCTCATTTCTCAATGGTAACGTGTGTGTGTATGTGGAAATCCCCCTTCGATTCTATTGGCTCTAACGGTCAAAAAGAGATGTCAATCACCAACATCGACCAATGGGTTCCAGAGAAACGGTGAAAACGGCCATTTCCACCCGAATCACCTCAGAGGTGGAGTTTTTTTTGCTAAACCTCTAAAAAGGTCAAATGTCACTTGTTCTGCATCAATCTTGATAAAGGGTACTTATTATATGTTGTACTCTGGATTCCTAAAGCTTTTAGTCTACCTTACCATCATCCAAGGGTAGTTTTCACTCTAAGTAAAAAATAACTTTTGGACGGACACTATAATTTACAGTTTTTTTTACTATGTTCAATCTGAATTTTTCTTTAAAATAAAAGACATCTATATTGATTCTGACTTTTCTACATCCAACTCACAGGTTTATCATTACTTTGAGAAAAAAGATTATTAATTTTCCCCTTTTTAGAAGTGTAGTTATGGTCATTTGTTCTGGAAATGTCATTTTCGAGCCTGAGACCTGAAAAACAGGCCCAGGGCTTAACAGGTTAAACCCCCAGCTCCTCTTGGTGCAGTGTGTAAACTTATACTTTACCGGAATATGACTTGGTCCCGGCTTTGTTTAGTTCAATTAATTCGACTAATGAGTGAAGGAATATGCAACATGTAAGCTCATAACTGTAGGCAATGACATGGTTAAATAAAGAATGCAAATTTGCAGTAGCGGCCATGATGAAATCCCCAAGTGTCTACAACAGACGGATCATGAGTTCGGCCATGATACCTGACTCCATTTAGGAGTTGGTGCCCTTTTGGTTATTGGCCCTGGTCACTGCCACACTCCCTTTTTGCCAAATGGCATGAACACAAACACACTCACACACGTCATGGCACATTTCAGACTCCTGGGGCATAAACTGTGGCGAAGGGTAGGGACATTTTTCATAGACTGACAAACTGACCTTATAGAATAAAAGATGCAGTGATGGCTGAATTCAATGAAGCGTCTCTGTTCCAGGGTCTTTGTTGCTATTTTATGGCTTACAGGACATGTTAAAGAGCAAAGACAACGTTCATGTTACTAGTAGAGCTTTTCTTACTGTACAAAGTCAAATATGGCTGCTTGTGGAAAAAGCCAATGCAAGTTCTGATACCACATTTCTGGGACACGCACCCTCGATAAGGCTATCGTCAGGTCATCTGATATCTTTTTTGAATGCTACTCGTTTTCTTAAGCACATCAAACACATCAAACATAAGGTCAAACCAAAAGTGTGTCCTGTATGTGTTGGCTCCATCTCCATTTCACCTCTGTTGAAGGGCGAGTGAATTCATGAGTGTTTCCTATTTCGGTGTGATTCACCGCTCAACTTTGACCGATGGGATGTGCATGGTTGGCCAATGGAAACACTCGTGTGTTTTGGTCTGCTGTCGACCGTACACCAACTGCACATCTGCAGTTTTACCACTTTTCATAATAGTGTTTAGTTGCTGTGGCCTGCTTCTCCATTTCAATTTTAAATGTCTTTTCAATAGTTTACTGAGTGTATTTATAATCAGTTTCATTTGACATCATATCAGTTGTATTACTTTTGTTATGTGAATGCACCCTATTCATGTTTTAAGTTCTAGTCAACACATACTTCAGATGAACATATTTGAACACATTTCACACCACAAGTTTTTCTGTCCAGGCTGTGCGTCCATCCAGCTCTGCTCCGTCTCGTCTCTCTTCCCGGGAGTTGTTTATCAGACTGAGAGCGAGTGGCCTGTAGCCTCTCTTGAGTTTCAGCCAAATCCAAAGTGGAGCGGGTTCAAACTCTAGACTTTCGACTCTTGACAGTGTGTCGACTCATGTGGCCCCGGCTGCTCCATTATCAGTTCTGCACGGGGCACGGTGACCCACGCCAACCTTGATTTTGGGAAAGTGCAGTGTCTACTTTCAGTCATTACTCCATCTCCCTCAGAACAAAGGTTAGGCCATTTCTGAGTTTTAAAAAAAAAGCTCTCAGATGGTGAAGGGTCGTGTAGAACTAAAGGTTGTTTTGTTGACTAGTGGTGTGACACAGACTGAAGAAATGACTGAAAATGTGTTTCGCTCACGTGTTTCCTTTAACTGAGTCTTTTTTATTTCTCTTTCAGTCTTACCTACGACACACAAACTCAATCAGCCTACATGCAACCTTTTGTCTTACCTTTTGATCTCCACTTTTTTTCTCAGAGTAAAGAGATTAAGTCCGGGTTGAGAGTGTCTTCTTATCGTGTGATTGAGGCTAAAGATGATTTTCCCTTCGCGTCTACATAACTTCTTCTTGGGTACTTTCCAGGGCACTTTCTCCAGTTTGGCAATCTGTTGCCTTGTTTACCGAGCGGCTGAAATACAGGCGACACCACAGGCTGTGACTCACTGTGAACCTGGCGGTCGCTAGTTCAGGGTTCAGTTTACAAACAATGTTTCTCTGGCCTCGGTAGCTTCTCGTTCTCATGCGCTTTCTGTGATCCAACTAAAGATCGTTTTTTTCTTTCTGTGAATATCCATACTTTATCTCCTCTGGGTTTATTCATTACATTTTTGGTTCTTGCAAGATCACATAATAAATGTCTTGCTGAGTTGTATTCCTAAAATAAGAGATATATTCTAATAATATCGCAGCAGTGCTGTCGAAAATAAATAATATAAAAGGAAATGATGAGTTTAATATTAGGGATATGAGTCACCCGGTGCTATCTGTTGATAATGTCATGAGTGTTTGAGACAAATTGACTGATCTGAGTAGCAGTTACACTTCACTAAATGTCTAAGATTTGAAGTAAACACAGATAACTGCCATTTGTCTTATCTGTAGTCATAAGTTTATGACTAACAGGCTGTAGGTTAGACATTATTGCCCCCACGCAAACTGGGTTGTAGGAATTTGATTAGTTCATCAAGATATGGCTAGCATCCAAAGAAAACATTAGATAGTTGTTTTCGATTAAAAAAAAGAAGTGAATTTGTGATTTTTTGGAATGGATTTGAATCAGTTAAAGTTTGGCTAAAGTGTTATTTCTTTCTGAGAAAAAATAAAACATGCAGCGTTCACTTTCAGCCTCGTGCCACAGCTGCATAGCGCTCTGCAGGAACTTATGTCACTTCCTATCTTATCTTATTGATGTTGAAAGAGGAAGCCCCCTTGCTTTCCCCAGACCTACTTTATCACAGCACCACAAAAGTGCAGTGATGTTATTTCAGAGCTGAAATAACCTGAATTCTTTCACCAAGGCGCAAATGTTAGCATCAACCATATTTCCTAGTTTCAACATATAGTACATATGTGTGTTTTTAGTTGCAGTCACTGTTTGCAGACATATTGAACAGGATGCTGGCGGTTGTTCGTTGTGTCTCCATACCACCCACCTACACTCCTCTAGGCCTTGTACTGTATGAGTAAAAGTGCTGCAGACTGTATGGAACATGCAGAGGAGGCGAGGAGCGCTCCACTCTTTGAAGCCTCTGAGTTCATATGAAGGCATAAGGCGTCTAGCCGCTGAGCCGTTTAACCCATTCATGCCCACACAAGAATAAGTTAGTAGCATGGAAGAGCAAGAACAACAACAGCAGCCTCCTCCATTCGGAAAATCCCCCCCCATTGTTGCCTTTCCTTTACTTAAGCACTTTGATATGCTTCATTGTCCTTTGCATGATGGCCATGGCCATTGGGCGAAAGGTAATGTTATTATGGTCAAAGAGTTTGTTGTTTTGCAAAATGTCAACACAATGGCAGACCTTGAGTTGTAGACCATTTCCCAACACATTTTAAACACAGTAGTAGAAAACAAACCAATCAAATGTTTCATGCTCACAGATCCAGAAAGCAGGATTTGGTGATCCCCAAGATAAAAAATATCTCGATTGAAATCCGAGCTGAAGTATTAAAGTTGTGACAAGAGCATTTTAGCAACGATATTCAATAACATGTCGTGTTACACATCGTAGAGAAGTTTAACTGCATATTGAACATAGTTATTCGCCAGACAAGAACGTTATTATTGGACGATAACGTGGGTACAATTTCAAGGACAACAGGGCTAAACAACTAAAACACCTAATAATTGAACGTCTCTTGAGGGCAGTTTTACGGCCCTCTCCGGTTAAAGATTCAAGTCTGTTTCACTTCTCAAGTTTTCTTTATCAACCCTTTAACCACACCCAACAGTGATGTCCCCTTGAGACCTTGAGTACGCCTTCACAACATCGAACAGCGAGGGGAGAATTTAATCAGCTGCAGGTCAGCAAAGACAAGACTTTCATTAAAAGATGACCGTTTATTGCCGGTGTTTGACAAGATGTGATCCCCAGCCTCAAAGCTGGACTTATTCACCGCCCACATGTCCCACATGTCCCCTCCCCAATGACCTCTTTTTCTTGCCTTCATAGAGGGCAGGGGTCGGCAACCCGCGGCTCTTTAAGCCCTCTACTCTGGGTCCCTTGAACTTAGACAAAAATAAGAAGGAAATAAAATAAAAGTATTTGTAGGACTATTTAAATGTTGTTGCACGGTTGAAAATGTTTGGTATCTTGTATTTTGAGGGGATACTGTGACACATAAATAAAAAACAAAACGGTTTTAATTAGGTCAACTAAAATATGCGTCACATCCTGCTACGGTCCAGCACCAGCGCCTTTTCTTACAGCAGAATAACCTGACCCCCGGCGCGATGAGTGAACTATGGATATATCAAAGAAAAGAAAAGTATCGGAGGGACACAGGATTTAATTCTGCGTGGACTGAGTTATATGCTTTCACAGCAAACGATGCTGGCTTACCGGTATGTTTGATATGTGGAGAGAAGTTCTCAAAGGTGCTGCAGCCTTTACGTATCAAGGAACAACATGGAAGAGGAAGACAATCAGTTAACTCTTTTTAGGGTGAAGCTATAGGTTTTATTTATTTCAAAGTGAGCCCATTTTAATTATATTCATTTTCTTCAAATGTGCAGAGGACTCCCCAAGTGCTGTGATGATTTATTTTAAAGTAGGCCTGTGTTTTGTTTTTAATTCTCCTTATAAGAGTTATTTGTTTATTATTAGAGGTTGACAGTTTTCTATAATAAAAAATAAATAAAATGTGTCTATGATGTAACAATATATCCAACTTTATAAGCTATCAAGCTATCAAATATTTTTTGGCGGCTCCAGACAAAAAAAATTGGTGGAAAAGGGGGCAAAATGGCTCTTTTGGTCAAAAAGGTTGCAGACCCCTGATATAGAGCATTCATACTCCTTACTGCCTTCATACTTAATGTTGAATTCTTGTGTAAGATACCTGCATATATTTACTATATGAATGAAATGTGTCATTTTAAATGTAGTCATTGACATTACCTTCACCCAGAAATATATTTGATATGCTTACTTTAAACCTAAGCATCTGTGACCTAAAAATCATCAAATAAGTTTATTCAAGTATTCTGTATGTGTATAAAAATAGGGTATGACCATAGCCTAATTCCCACCATTTTACGTTTTTCTATTCCAACCCAAAGCTTCATTCAGTGCCTGTCACTAAGCCCATGTGTTTGTGTAGGGAGGGCCGGGCTAAGTGGGTTTAAATGGTGCTGCATTACTTCCTCTGGGAACCTGTTAATGACATAAACAGTCCCTTAAAAACAACTGCTGGATAGCAACGCAGCTCACTCTCACTTGACCTCAGTTTATGTGTTGGAAACTATTTGAAGAATTGGCAAAAGTGAGGGAGCTTCTTATCTAATCCATCAAAATGTCATCAAAGCTACAGAGGATCCTTTATTCTGATTGGTTTATTTCTACAACTAGGAATGTACGTCGTCGACGAGGTCAAGTAACACGGTCTCAAAAAGGTTTGCTTCTTACTAAAATGCAAATGCTATGAAAATAATGCCCTCAAATTATAGCAACATGCCCAAATAATTTCCGGAGGTGGTGCTTAAACTCTGCTATTTCTGCTTGGCCCTGTTTATTTGGGGGGGGGGCATGGAGGACGGGGACTGTGGACACATAATCCTCCCAGAAAAGTGATTTATTTATGAATCCCAGTGCAGAAACTTCTCTCCTGAGAGCCGGCCAGCCTGCCAGAAGTCATTGGCTGATGTTTACACGACTCGATTGGCTAATTCCCATGGAGCAGTGTGCCTGCAGTGCTATCTTATTTATACAAGGCCTGATATGGGAGAACAGAGGGGTTTATTTTGGGACATTCCCCATAGATGGATCCGATTTCTCCAACTAGAGCGGTTTCCTCCATACGTGCTTCTCTTCAGGTCCTGGCGGCTGCACGCCTGCGGACGCAGCTCGCCACTCGCTCACATTTAAAGGGCTGAATTGCCTCGACAAAGGAAACCATGTCACAACATCTCAAGTTAGCCTCGTGACAATAGACTGAGTTTGGAGACTACACAGGAAGTGGAGTATTAGTCTCATAAAAAGTGCATTGTCTCTCTTGTCAAAGCAGGTTTTCCCCCCTTCATAGAGTTCATTTATAACTACGTTTAACAAAGAATCTAGTCTATCGACCAATAACTTTATAAAAAGCTAAACAAACACTTCAAACGCTGCTTGTTTACGCTGCCTTAAGAGTCATTCCTGAACCAGCATCAAACTGAAACAGCATTTTATCGAGTGTGAGTGGATTTAATGATGTGATTGTGGCGGTAAAACATTTTTGATAAATGAGTTCCTGGTTTCAGTGAAACATGTAACTCAAGCTCGCCTTTTCAAGAACAATCACCCACAGACTCTTATAAGGCAAACCTTTGAGAGGTCAAATATTTCTCCCATGCATTCCAACAAGTGCTAGATGAGTAATTTTTGGAAGCGATGACGCTGATTTAGAAGAACGGCTCTTTGGATCTGTTAATGTTTTAATCATGAAGCACAAACACATGGAGACACACAACCATAACAAAGCATATTTTCTATGTTAGAGCAACATCTGCTTTTTACAACACTTTACATCATTATCAGCTTGTCGGACTCTTGCTCACTGAACAGCTACGCCTGCAATGCCAGAAAAACACCTTCCTGTTTATTTCTTTTTGTGTCTTCATCTTCCCTTGTTCTCTTTCCCAGCCCCCTGCTGCTCCTCTCTCACATCCGTCAGTGATTTAATGATTATATAAAGGGATGAGGGCATTATGGGAAGGAGTGCTGGACGCTGACACCATGGCCAGATGTTTTTTTCCTCGTTGCTGAGGTGTGTTAGTTGTTTTCCTTCTGAAGGCTGAAAAAAGCTGCACAATTCTTCAGGTCTTTATGAAAAAGTTAGGCAAAAAAAGTCCAAAAGGTCGCTTCCCGAGGTCATCATCTGATCCAAGGATATCTCTGTTACTAACGATGGGACAGCCGTACTGGAAAAGTAACAAAGTGCAATAAAGGTCTCCTATTACATGTATACTGTTTTTCATCAATATATTAAAGGTCTCAGATATATACAAAACATGTCTCTGAAGTGTTTGGCTCCAAACACCAAACATCATTGCAGCATTACCCATAATCCCCTCTGTTTCCAAAGTGCTGATTCTCTGTCTGTTACTTCAGATGAAAATAAGGAGCCCCTCCTCACGCCCCTCTGAGAGATATTTGGTTAAAAATAACTCAGTGGTGCTCTAGGAGGAGATTCAGGTGATAAAGTGTGTGGGGGGGTGACCTTGGTTGCTGATTGGCTAATGGTTACACGAGCCAAAAAAAATCGTTATGACATCATAAAGTGGCCAAAATCTGATCAGCTCATTTTCAGACAGGTTTTTATAGAAATGGATCAGGACAAAAAGAGAGAGAATCTTTTTTCCTGAAACTTCCAGAGTCTCTTTCCACATCTTTAGTTGCAGATTCTGAATTACTATATGTTTTATTACATTTCATTAACAAATAAATCAATTATTTTAAGATGAGATACAATATTATTGATCCCCTTTGAATTGTTTGGGAATATTAAAAACCCCCACCATTACGAACTGCCTTGCAGTAATTTAACATCAATGTATTATTGATTATGAAAATATTATAACATTATTCTAAGTTGGCCATACGGCACGACTATCCACTTCACCTCTACTGTGGTGGTCTTTATATTTAGTTTAATGCTACTGATACTCGATTAGAATTTTGAATGCATGACTTTGAAATGAAAAAGAGTATTCATAGTAAGTTTAAATACTTAGAAAAAGCACATCTTCTACCTCTGTGTAACTCAGTTTGTCTCTAAATTCCTCTGAACTCCTTCACCTGTTGTGATAATTGATCATATCATAAAGGGGAACTTGTAATTATGTTACTTAACATACACGCAGCTCTGTATCTACACCAGTGATGAAACACTTTGACATTCTGGTGCAATAACTCTGAACAAATACCACAGCCAGCTTCCTCGTGCACTTCCTTTTGTTACCATTGCTAGTTCTTATCTTTCCACTCGCAGTGAATGTCATATCTAGTTTGAGATGCACATGCAAACCGCACACGTTCACCTACAGTGTGGCATGACTTTGAGTTATGTTTTTCTGTTGTTCTGTGGTTGTGGGCAAACTAAAATCGTCAGCTAGATGATTACTGTGTTTTCCCTCACATCTGTAACAGACTTTCTAATCAGCTCGAAGAGAGGAAGCCAATTGGAACAAAAATATGACTAGACTCCCACCAAGCTGTGACCACTGTCCCAGGGGCAGGACTGTAGGAAACCCAAACACTGTGATCACAGTCTTGTAATCATTTGTAAGTTGTGTGTGCACTGCTGCTTTGTGATTAGTGTGTCTTGGGAACTCAGGAATTGAATAACGTCTTGAACCAGGATGTATGGAAACATCTTGAATTTCACTGTCAATTCCAGTCACGGTTGCAGTCACAGTTTTGTTTCTTTTAAATATGTTATAAAAGTGCTGCAATTTTTCAGTCCACAGTTTAAGGAGAAAGACATTGGAGCAAACATCCAAGTCATTCATTGACATGTAGTGCTTAAGCAATGATGGTTAATGTATCACATGCTGGATACTTTTGCACTACTGTACTACAAACAAAATATGTAAACAGAGAGCCAGTTAATGACTGCAACATGGCTCATACATATGATTTCAAAGTGGCCCTTTTACTTCTTGCTGACAGTTTGATGAGACGATTACACAATAAAAATGTCTATGAGCATATTTCACAAGATGTTAAACCATTGCCTAGTGGACTGAACTGCCATATTTCCTCGTGACATTGATAGTTGCTAAACGTAAACTGACACCGTACAAATCGTACACATTAAAAACTAGAACAGTACTCGGACATCTCAGACCTGAAGGCATTTGCTGTATTCACATGCTGGTCCCATTGCCTGAGTTTGAAAGTCGTATTGTTTATTTGTATGTGTTTGTTGTGCTTTATTGCTCAACACTTTAAAACAACACTGTTACCATGAATTTCCCCACTTGGCAACTAATTTTTCCAATTATTCCAACACCTCGTGAATGCAGCACTCAGGCCCTATTGCAATTTTACCAAAAGTGGAAATAAAGTGTGTGTATCCAACCTTTAATTATGATCCAACATGTAATGGGTTTTTCCTTGGCACATGCTATTGTTCCAAGAAGTTTCATGAAATCGAGCCAGTAGTATTAATTCCTTTTGCCATGAAGACTAGGGCTGACATTACATTTACGGCCCGTCCACACAGCGGCGTGCGTTGAAGCTTCAACGCTTCTGCCCATTCACTTTGAATGGGGTGACGTCACGTTTCGCCGAAATGCATTGTGGGAGCTAAGCGTATTTTTGCTCGCTGCAAAAAGTTGAGCAATGTTCAACTTTTGAAGCTTTTGAAGCTTCGGTGGAAGCGTCAGCCAATCGAATCATATGCCAGTACAAGCTCAAGCCAATCAAACCGCTGCTTGTGTGTTCCGGGCGGGAGATTCAGGTGATTGGTTGTTGGTCTAGCTTCAGACATGCCCGCTGTGTGGACGGGCCATTATAGGGGGATTTAGAAAGTCTGTGTCAAAGTAGAAATTACAGAGAGTCTATTCCATTTATTGTTGAGGGCTACAGACATTTATCTGGGAGCAGGGGAGCCATGTTCTGCTTCTCCCTTTGACAAATGGAAATGGAAACCAGCTGTCCACATGGTTCAGTCGCAGGTAAACCTGTAAAAATAGACTCCACATGTGCACACGGTCTAGAGGGGGTGGGGGGGGGATCAAGAGAAAAATACTTCATGCTCGAACTTTGGATTTGGCATTTCAAAGGTTTAATCGACGTTGGCTTTTCATGTCTGCACCCATAAGTCTCAGAGGAACTTCTAAATCCAATTCATCTTTTTTATTTGGAGATTGTGTTTGTGCCAGCACCAATTCCTTCCATTTAAGGATTGTTTGTTTCTTTCCTGAGAACATCTTTGCTGCATGAAAGTGGTGATTCACTCAATAGGGTGGTTTGTGTTAGTGTTGAGGATTGTTGTTCAAGTTACATGCCTGATGTCATGGGATTAGATGTCGCAGTTTTGTTCTTGTTTATGCAGTGATGGCAGAGTTGACTAGATAAAGCTGTTATGTCCTCCTGTTGCGTTTGAAGTGATGCAGATGGAGGATGTTTGTGTCATGTTTTGTGTGAAGCCCCTACAGTACGTCTTAATAGTTGTTATTTTAAATAGTCTGTCTCTTTTCTCTCTCCTCATTGTCTTGATGTGTTCACACCACTTCTACCAAGTTTGAGAATGTCAAAGACGCCCACCTTCTTTTGGCAGACATCAAGAATTGAGTATTGAGTGGTTTCAAAAACCCCCATTTCCGTCAGTCTTTCTTTTATGGTAAATATGCCAATAATTCAAAGCAGGCTGTTGCTTATACATTGCATCAAAGTGTGAAGTGCGGTATGACTCACATCGGCATAACTTCCCCGTCCTACACGTCTGCATGGCTGTTTGTGTTTTAAAGTAGTTCTTTAAAGCATGTTATAAACACTTGAACGCATGTTTTATTTTCTTATAACTTGGACTCATGTAAACGTTGGATTTTCATGAATGACCAATACATCCAGAATTTTTTTTTTTCCCTTTTAGTTTTTTTTCAGGCCTCTTTCGGGAAAAGCTGGTGATTCATGATTTTTTCAGACACCACTCTCTCTCTTTCTCTTTCACTCCCGTCTCCAAAACACATGACACATACTGGTTCTTCTCCTCCTCGGTTTCTGGTATTACTTTGTGGAAAGCAGATTCATTAAGACAGGCAGGCTCCATGATGTTCTGCGTGAAGACCCTCTCCTCTCTCACTCACTAACCCCAAACTCTTGTCAATGGTTTCCAGCTGGCCTTGGCGTGGCGGTTCTCCTGGGAGAGGAG